>NC_089610.1:1321081-1629193 GCF_039881205.1 Euwallacea similis
AGATCCTTCCAGCACCGTAGCATGTATAAGAAACAACTTAGGCCCAAGATATGAATTAAATATAGATAAAACCGTTATGCGAACACATTGAAAAGATTATTTATCAAAATAGATGCACTCATATTCAAAAATACATTGAAACATTAGATTAAAACAGATATAGATTATAAATTTGCAATCAATATCCATAATAACCCGTTTTATAATAAAATTTCTCTATTTTCAGGAATGTCGAACAGTGTGGAAAAATAAATTTATATGTACATATAAAACGTACAATACATACACATACAAAAGATTTACAACACATCCTCCAGTATTTTCAATACACTCATTTTTTTAAAATTTTATTCTCTGCTAAAAAACTTGTTGTATACCTACCTAATAACGGACACATCCAAAACATTTATTGTAGAATTTGGAGTTACTTGACCATCGCGAGCGGGACACCGGTGTCGTCCGAGCCAATTCTGTCCCTGCCTTACCGGCCACACTTACCCTTTCCTCAATGGTACTTGGGGAATCATCCCCTTCGCTTCTTAACGAATCGAAGAAAGCCTGCTTGCTGCTTCTTAAATTATCGTAGGCCATTCTTTTACTGTATAACAAATTTATTTACGAAAGAAAACATTTATCGCGTATAATCTTTGTTTACCAAGGGGTACCACCGAAGTTTTTCTAAAAGATCTTTTAACGGTACTTTTACAGCTTAACCTAGGAAACTTTGGAAACTAACCGGATTACAAGAAAGAAAGTACTCTCTAGGACACTCTACAACCTAAGACTAATTGTATCGTGTATATTAAAAAAATTCTGATCAAGTAGGCCATGGAATTGTTTGACAGCGAATTCATCTGTTTTTGATACGTCCTGCGTAATCGCGAACATAAATGAACCAACCTAACCTCATTTAAAAATATCACTCTGTGCACCTGTGTTATTAGTTGGTTTTTATTAAAAATAGTCTTTTCTAAGACTTCACAGACTTTTGTGTTGGTTAGTTAAAGTTTTCTGAGTGCAAGAAATGCTGTTTACACTCGAACAAATAGCCTTTATGGTTGAGTTTTATTTTCTGGGGTTCGTTTAGTTGGTCTACCACTTCCTTGTTTTCTTTGAACATTGCCAGTTTCACGAAATAATTTCACAATATAATTCAAAGTGCTACGAAACTGCGATTCCTGCACTGCAATGTGGGGAAATTGTTGATGAAACTCTTGAAAACAAGGTTGATATTTATAGGCCCATTCTCTGTTTATGAACTCGCCATTCCTGAAATAAGACTCCATCATGAAGGTTTTTTGTGTGAGTGTAAACACCAATTTTTGCACCCAGAAAACTTTAACTAAGCAACACACAAGTCCGTAGAATCTTGGAAAAGACTATTTTTAATAAAAACCTACTAATAATGCAGGTAAACAGAGTGATATTTTTAAATGAGGTTAGGTTGATTCATTTATGTTCGAGATTACTCTGAACATATTGTTGAGAATTTCCCAACATAAAGATACCCCAAATAAATTATTGGGCCTAATCAATTCGACAATAAAAATAAAAAAATACACTAGACCGATCTTCAACTTACCGTTACGTGCTGAAGTGCAGACACAGTCATAAGACTCGAACATTTGTATTAGTGCACTTCGGGCTCATGACCAAAAAAGAGCGGCCATAAACCATTTTGGAATTTCCGATCTCTCGTTGTAAAAAGAAGCCGAAGGCAGCAACGGTTGTAATTGGAAAAGAGGGTTGAAGGTCTTAAGTCTCCCACCAGGAGAAGAGGGGGTTTCCCTTTTGAGAGGCTCGGAAGTCCGCACCCGAACGCACTCAAAAAAGAAAGTTCTTCAAAAGAGGTCAAAAAGAATTTATTTTGCGATATACACCAAAATATCAGATCTCGTGCAACCCGTACTTAGTTCTGTGATTAAGATTCTTGCTCTCTTTTCTGTTTGTGTCTGTACAAAAACTATCGTGTAAGTAAACGTAATGTTAATTATCGCGACGGTATTTCGTTTACTCTTGAGACTTTTGAACTACATCAATTTATGACGGTAAACCGTCTGGTCCTTCGATAGAAAAGAAATCACTAGCGTAAGTGGATTACTTCGTGGGTACCTAGTGAGGCAGTCGCTATTGTTGGGCAGGATCTCAGGAAGCCCCTGACCTAAACACATATCAAAAGCATACGGATTCGCTAATAAAAAACTCTATGGCCTATTTGATCAGAAATTTTTTAATACACACGGTACAATGGGGACCGTTCTTATACTAGGTGAACTACAACTAACCTGTGTATCTCTTTTCTGTTGCCGGATGTCGCGCTAACACTTTCCGAACTTACTGTTTAAGGCGTGTCGACTATGAACTTTCGAAAAATCCATCGAACCAGTCGGGATCAGCTACTACCTCCGAGATTTCCGCTCGACCCTCCGGGAACCACTTCACATATTCATTTACGGGAAGTACTTTTTTAACAACACATGAGTCGGTGGTTTAGAACCAAGAGCAAGGTGTTAAGACATAGTGTGCAAGATTACAAGAGAGCTCTGTTCCATGTTGAGAGTTCGTAAATACTTAATTTACTGCAGAACGACCATAGGCGTACTTAGACTATGGAGTAGTTATTGGTCCAATAACTACTGACCGCGTTAAAGCATAACACTTGAAAGGCACGATTTGGCCTTTTTGGGTCTTTCGGTAACCGTGATTGCACCTTAGTACTAGTCCCGACAGAAAAGCTGCTGGGAATTCCACCACTTATCTCATCCCTTATTCAAGGATAATGGGTAGATAAACCCTGTATTTGGCGGGAGTGAATCTTAAAGTAGTGACGCTCATAGGCGTATCGCGAGGATGCTATGCCCGACAATTGCACGTTTTAATTCTAAATTATCCTATAGGTAATCTCATTAAATTAATAAAAATTTACACTATAATGGTTTTAACAGTCTCCCTATTCTGTTGCTCAACAGGGAAATTCATTAGATCATGGGAAACCCTAAGCGGTACCCTGTAGCGAGTATTTTCCTTCAGCTTTTAATAAAAGTAAAGGATTAGTTAAGACCTATAGATTCTGTGGCAGACATATCCACAACACTTTGTACAGTAATAATCCAAAGTTTGCAAAGTGAAATTCATGAATTCGCCACAATTTCAGATTTTACCCGATCACTTTCATTTTTGGCAGATTCGCGTAAGGCATGTGTGGAGCACCCTTGGGATTTTTTCAAATTTCTACCTCATCGCGTTTAGGAGGTAGAGGACGAAATGTAGTGAAACGACCACAAACAGATATCGAGAGGGAAAAATTCAAAGTTAAATAACTCGCCCAGTATAGGATCTAAGGGAAATCTCCCAATAGGTTTTTTTTTCCTTTTGCCGAACTCTATACGATTACGATGAAGGTAATCATTTTCTGGCCCTTCATGACCCACGACGGACGATGGGGCCGTTAAATTAGGTCGATTTTCACGTCGAAATTTTCAGCCCCGATTTACACCCCTTACACAAGCACCCTCTGGCAATTGTTAAATACAGTAAAGGTAGCCCAGACGACGCCCCTTTCAGTGCCACTGGGCAGGTCTCTCTGCAATGCCGAGGAAGGGAGTTATCTCGCCCCCGCACGGCCCGAGTGTTCGTAAAAATCGAAACTTGGAATTTCTTTTTCACTTACTTATACTAAAGCGCACCCAAAGGCATCAGAACTCTACACTCCTGACGTCTACATCTTGGCCAAATTCCGACATTTTTAAGATGCCGTGGCGACTTGGCCTTTTTTAAGATAGCGTATTTTTAAAAAACGGTAAATTTCAGCTTTACCACGCCGCTGCTCTGGGCCCCTTATCCGACCGACTTCAAAGGGAGCCTTAGAAAGCCTAAATATTCGTTTTTAATCACCTGAAGCCTCAAACTGTGTAGGAATAACCAACCGAAAATCCAACATAGCACTACTAAGGAAAAACAAGGTTGATGATGGTTGCTGAAAATCGAAACGTTAGATTTTAAATTTTGTTAAAGTTGAAACGATGAAGTGTCGATTATTTTGAGTTACTTCGCCAAATAAGTTGAAAAAATAAGAACGATTTTTCTAAAGTATAATTTTTTTAATACCTCCGAAAGTCAATGGTTTTTAATTATTATGAAACGGCGTACTTTGAACTGATTTTGCCCCGATTTAACTAACCTCATATCTTTTAGACTACCGAGATCCCCACGGTTGAGCTTGAGAGACGGATACCTTGTACATACGCACATGATATCAAAAAGCAGTGAAAATAGTGGTTTTTATTACTTGAAGACCTGAAAATGCTTCCACATCGGCATAACAGGAAAAACGCGAAACGGTAATTCACAAATTATTAATTAAAATTTATGAGAACTTCCCAGTTTTAAATTGTTTTCCTCGGCTTGGGCCACCTCAAAGAATGTGGTCCTCGACTGAAAACAATCCTCTAACATGGGAATTAGAAAGTAATATTCCGGCCTTATTGTCATAAGCAAAGCAATAACATTTCCCTTGTTCAAATATTATATTCCACGAAGATTCAGGCAAATTAGAGAGCCATCATATCTCTTGTGGAGCGACCCAAAGCGTTTTAATAATCCTAGCTTAATATTAAATCTCCTGAATCTCCTGAAGAGCACATTAAATAATGGAATTTTAAATAAAAGTCCCCGGCGAGCAAAAACCCCTTCGTTATTATAGCCAGGCTTTTGGGATACTGCCTGGATCTCAGCGGAGCGTATTATATTAGCTCGCAAATTGTTTATCTCTCGGACACCTTTGACGAAATTTCGTAGAAGAAAGGCAATAACGAGGAATGTATTTTTCGAGCATCTTTTACGTTAAATTTAACAAAAGAACGGTTTAAAACTACCGTACAAAAGTATCTGATATTTACAAATGTGACGATGGGGAAACGAAGGATAATAGGGACGAAAATTAGCGTCTCGAACCTATAAGGGGAGGAAGTTTCTGCATCATTTTAATTAAGAGAAAATTAGATCATCTGTTGCTCCTTGTTAAACTTAAACAATGTCTTTAATTATGAATCCGAACAAAAGCTGCTTTTTAATTATAATTGTACCTCCAACATAATGGAATATGGAACCTTTGCAGAACTGGAGTTATCGAACAGCACGGCAATAGAGTTTATAAGTTCCTAATTAGGATTTTTTATTGTTCTCCGTGTAATTGGCCTTATTTTAACCATTGGATATGGGAATATAGCACGATTAGATTTATAGTAGATTGTCGCTTGAAAAAGATCCGCCAAAAAATGGGGGGGAAGACGATAATACGCGATTATTCTTCTATAAAAATGGGCCTGTAAATTGACAATTTACATTCAAACAAAAATCCAGCAGGAACGGATATTTTGTAAATATTTGCAGACAGAATGGGACGTATACAGAGCACAATCCGTCCACTTCCGCGCTATTAATTATTCGGGACAATGCAAACCGTTGACAGTTTATAAAAATTATCGTCGCTGTAATGACGGGTGTAATGTTTTCATTTTGTTTATTTATTTGTTTTGTATTGATTGATCGATTGACCCATAGAATGACCCTATCGGTTTCTCTTCTGCAACTGTTTTCCAGGTTTTCATCGATTTTCGGATTCGACGTTTCAAATTTCCAAATGATAAATTCCGGAAATTCAAAAAGACAATCGTGAATCTTGCCTCTTCATAGTGTCTAAAAACACATTTACTTGAAGTCTATCCAAAGCATTGTATCCAGGGCATTTGATCCATACATATGTAAGTTATTAAAGACTTTGATTACTTTGAGAAAGTCAACTCAAGGTGGTTTGCATAATCAAATCAATTAGCACCTGTTATTGACGTACTTCAATTCCACACTCTGGAAAACCAGTATTTAAATTCGTTTTTTCAATTAAGATTACTTTACTCTGGTCAAGTACCATTTCATGTCTATCCAGGTAAGTTTTTCGCACCGGTTTGAATACTTTTATGCAAACCTATTGAATTTAAAAAAAAACTGCCTATTCGGGAACTTAATTCAATCCAGGTTACTTTCAATAGGACAATTTATGCTATTTGCATCATGTCAATCTGAAGTATTTAATGACGTTGATTCAGTAAACGTTTTTTTTTATAGAGAATCTGCTTCCAGACATGAGGGCTAGACATAAAGACGATCATGTTTACCAATATAGTGTCGATTTGGTATCCCTCGAGACCGACTAAATTCCTTCCCTCTTTTCACTCTGGATCCCTCCAGAACCGCTGCAAGACATTACTTTGGAAGGTTTTTCCTTCTTCATTCCTCATCAATCCATGGATTAAAAAAGTCCTATCCCTCATCCGTCCATTCTCTTCAAAAACAACTATCTTTCATCCGTCCATGACATGTCTTGAAACCAGTATATCTCTGTAATAGTGGCGAGTTTCCTCTCCTCTTCACTCTTAATTCAATGCACTTTTAATCTTTCCTTTTCTCTCCTTTTCACTCATCACCTCTCCTACATATTTTGTTACCCTGTCTCACATATTCTCGGTTTTCAGCGTTTCATTCACTATGTTCTCCACCTCAATCTTCACATGCATCTCCCCCTCCAGTTCGTTCCCATCCGTGTCCACTCAGAAATTACATAGGAAAGTAGTCAATCTCCCCGTGTCCCCTCGTAAACCATGCCTCCACTCGTGGAATTAAAGTCTTTGTCCACGCTGCCACGCTCAGGTCCCTTGTCCATGATTCAATAAACTGAATAAACACTATTCAGGTTACTTTATTATGTCTATCCAGGAAACTTTGTTCAGCTCATTCTGGATAATTTTATTCAAACCTATTAGAGTTATTAAAAGACTCTCTATTCAGACACTTAGTTTAGTTCTAGTTAGTTTCAATAGGTCAATTCGTAGCATTTGCATCGTGTCAATTTTAGGTATTTAATGAGCTCATTTCACGCTACTTTCATCAGGTCATTTCAAGTGCACTTTACCAGTTAAAATACTTCGTTTAAGCCAATAATTTTCATATCGATCTAGGAAAGTTTGTTAAAGTTATAAAAGACTGTCTATTTGGAAGCTTAATTCTGTCCAAGTAAATCTTTATTATATTGGTGGGTATTATCCCTTTTCTGGATCTTCAATATAATGATAAATGTTGCAGGTTACTTCATTCCATTCATCAGATTACTTTCTTTAGGTTGCCGCGTTAGAATAGTTAGAGCCTCATTCCATCTCTGAGATTAGAAGTAATCTAAAGATTTGATGCATTTCTTCATCATATGCATTTCATCTGTCTCTCTTTTTCGACCCAGTAAGCTGGAAATTACGTGTTTGGCAAATTACTCCTTAAATTAATCGGGATTACCTTTCGTAACTCTTCAAAGTTTACTTTATTACTATTTAACAAATTTTTTCCTCGTTAATTACCTTTTTATAGGCGATGAAAATTGCCGTATTTTTCGAGAAATTTTTACCAGCTTTCTACGGCGTTCCGTCCCTCGAACGGGCTTACCCTTTGAAGTCAAAAATATAGCTATAAAAGCAAGATTTATGGTAAAAGGAAGAATAAAAAATGGGTAGTAATAAAACACTTTCAAGGTTTTATTTCTAGAGAGTAACGATGGCCCGGGTTCGGCCTGAAAGCCTATTAATATGCACCCTCTTAACATAAGCCATAATAAATAAGTTTCCTACATTGGCTTGATTTTAACAACGATGTGATAATACATTGTTGAGGTTTAATGAAAGAATAAAGTTTTCCTAGCAAAAAGAGGAATTTAGAGAATATGAGGAAAGTTAGTTTACATAGATCCTCAAGTAGTGAACTCTAAAATGGGGTTTTAAATGTAATCCAAGTTCACGTTTCGGGTTATGAAGATACCAAAACTAACGATAAATTTAAAAGAACTAAATTTAAAATTCTCTCCTGTTAAAGGCAATACGTCACCATCTCCGACACTTTCCTGAAAAATTGGGAACATCTCCATTTGAACGCTTTTCTAGACTGGATCGTTACATAGAACATTTGCTCAATGACGTCCTAATTCGGGTCGGCTAACAGTGAAACATTACTTTTAGGTACACATCTATCTATTTCGGAATTACGGAGATTATTACCCAGAAGGGGATTCTATTTCATTTAGTTCAATAACCATTTGAAACCGTAACACTTTTTTTCTCATTTTATTAAATAAGTTTAATTTAAGGTGTCAATTTAAAGTTCCCGACCGGTCTTTTCAAGGAAAAGACCCCAAGAACTTTTTCGAATTTCTGATTTAATATCCCCGGAGGTTTCGAAATGAACTCCAACGATTGGAAAACAGAGGGGTGGAAAATGCGAAAATGTGAATATTCAAAGTTGCTCTGCTGTTTGCGGAGACTGTACGCAAAGAGACTTTAAATTACTTTGAAATTTCGTTTCTAAAGACACGTTCCATTCGAAATAATTATGTCTTCGAGAGACCCCTGATAAAGCATTCAGATAACGAAATTTTATTCAAAGCATAATTGCTATACAAATTATGTGGACTTGGAAACATGTGAATTGTGCTTTTAGACTCGATCGTCAGTCCAAAATTTCCACAATAACAGCAAAGCACTTGAAATTTGCGAAAAAATGGTCTTTTGATCTTTCCAGAAATCTCAGACAATTTGCCAGTGATTGGGAAATCAACCAACGTTTCTGTATATGTGAATGAATTTTTATAGAAGCTCAAATCTTCCGAATTGTGGGTGTCTGGAAAATACCAGCATTAAGTATTAGGGGAAATTGGAAATTACATTAAAATACTGTACAATGACTCGACTGTGTCCTGTCCAGAAATTTTCTAATCCGAACTGATGGACAATTTTATATGCTCAAGTAGAACAAATCTTAGGATTAAATGAAAAAATCGCCCAATCACAACTATCTATACCTTCCTATATCAATAGTAAAAAACCTGAACTAACCTGAAAAAGCAAGTTTCCTTATCTTCTGAATATTGAAACGTGAAGGAAGCAGATCTAAGCGCTTCAGTTTTAATTGAATTTAAAGATTGCCGCATGAAAACACTATTTTTCACATATATCTTGAAGATGAGGGCCGAGTTCTATAGGGATTTTCATTTCATGGTAACCAATTTATTAGCAAACTGAAGTCAAGACCTCAAAGAGTTTCCAGAACTTCTAACCACCAAACTACGAGCTTTACCTGAGGTGTTAATAGACCGGAGGACTTTCCCCTACAAGTAGTAAAACTCCTATTACAACTATTCCCGAAAACTGTGCCAAGTCTTCATTTATGGTAATTAGTTTCCAGAATTGCTAAGTCCCAGACTACAAGTTGTCCTTTGATTCTACTAAACCAATCAAGAATCTATGCATTTTCTTACATCATGTAAATTGTGTATTGCCATAACTGAAGAAACCCGATCTGGATTTGGCGAAACAACTTTACGAGAGGAACTAAAGGCGAGATATTAAAGAATTTCCAGAATTTCTAACTCCCAAACTGCACGTTTTTCCCTAGGTTGAAATACCATTTAAGAGTCTTCAGTTTCTCCTACGTCGTGCACATTTTTATTACGCTCATTGAAAAAATGAGACTATTCCAGATTATGGGACCTACTAACTTTACGAGGAGAACTAAAGTCGAGACGACAATGAGTATTTTCTAGATTTTCGAACTGCAATACGCATCTAGAGTTCTAATAGCTCAAGGAGAATTACTACTAATAAGCCTTCCCAAATACTACCATGGAATAACGTATTAGCATATACTATTCCTGAAGCTAAGAGTCGATTTCGGTTTCTCTCCGTGGAAATTTATGCCGTGTATATTGTCACATAAATTCGGAAACGTTTTCAACGTAAAATTGAAAAATCACAATTTCCCGAGTTTAGGGAAAATAATTAATTGAAGACTTCAGTTGAATGTTTGCCTTAAATTTTTGTCAGTTTTCAAACCCTCCTGGAAACGCTAATAATCTGGTAAAATACACTCCTAAATCTCAGATTTTGTACGAGAAGCTTCGGAGTTTAAAATTCCTACTTAGGTCATTGGCGTACGCTGTTTTTAAGTTTACCTGAAATTAAAAAAAGAAGTACTCTTAGATTGCAGGTTTATTCTTACATTTTTAGCAGTTTTCAAACTCTCTTAGACACGCTACTGATTTAAATATGAGCACCTAGTAAATCTGAGGTTTTGTGAGAAAATCTTTAGAGTTTCTAACAGTTGGTGAAATCAGTGGTGCACCGTTCCCAAAATTTGCAGAAACTTAAAAAAAGTTTACAGTTGCATGATTCTCTTATATGTGTACCTAATTTCCAAGATGTTCTGGAAATACTACTAAATTAATCAAATAAAATGGTAAATTTCAGATTGTGAAAGAGACGTGTCGGGGTTTCAAACTCCTACTCAAGTCAGTGATGTACCTTGTTTTTAAAGTTCTTCAAAATGTCCAAAATTTTGGGTTACATATTTGTTCTTCAATTTTTATCAGTTTTCCCACCCTTCTAGGAACATTACTGACTGTAGTAAAATTAGCTTTTAGATATCAAGCTTTGTAGGAGCTTCATCAAGTTTTAAAACTTTTACTTAAACTACTATTTAAAACTTCAAAGTCAGTGACGTACCTCATTCCCGAGATTTGCTTAAACTTCAAAAAAAGTCTCCAGTTTTATGCTTTTTCTAAATTCACCTGAATTTTCAAGCTCTTCTGAAAATACTACTGATTTCGGAAAATAGGCTGGCGTGCTTCGTGTTTGGCGCGAGAATCTTGAAGGTGGCAAATTCCTGCTAAGGTCACTGGCGCGTCTTGCTTTTGAAATTGATGGCGTACCTAGATTTCCTGAAGTTTCCAAAAAACGTATTCCTAATTACCTGCATTTTTTTTAATGGTGAGTGTACTTTTATCATTTTTTTCCAGCAAAAAACTCGAATATTTTCAATGGACTGTCATCCTAACACCTTTTTAAAGCGAAAACCATGATGTTTCGAATCCATAAATTCACCGAAATTGCGATTTATACATCTGCATCGATGCCAGAAATAGAGGGATTATTTTTAAAGGCTTCGTAGGTACGAAGGTAATTCCAGGATTATTCGAACGTGTTCAGAAATCTATAAGTCTCCAATTCAATCCTCAAGAGCAGTTTATAAATGATTTTTTACTTTCTATAAAATAAAATTTCTTTTACCATTATATTTGACCCAAACCGGACTTGAGATCACTGAGACCTTCAGACTCACCTTCAGGGGGCCTAATTTCTGCGAATATTGTATCTCTATGAAAATTCATATCGGTGAGAGATTTACTTATTTATTTATCTCATAACTGGTATCCAGCTAACGAGTTTGAAAAATAGAGTATGGAGGGGAAAGATCGGATTATTTGAATTTTTCATTTGAACATTTCAGTAGTCTAGTTCGTTACCGGGGGCATTAGCTAACAACCCGGATTTACTCCGGCATAATGCCAATTTGGACTTGAACAGAGCATAACGTGATTACATGCAAGTGGTGTGAACACTACTAATCAGAAAAAAGTCAATTTCCATAGTCTATGCAAATGAAAGTGTTCCAGAGCTCATTCCGTAGGCGGGGCTGCCCGGTAAAATTTTTCTAAAAAATAAACTCGCATTAAAATTCATGTTTTTAGTGCCAAAGTAAATGAGTAGTGCTTCGGAGTGACGTTTATTAAATTAAACCTGGTTAGAGCCAAATGAGAGTTAGAGTCTTATGTATAAGAGAATTGCAGATTCAGTTTAATGGTGTTAGTTGAATATTATTAGCGGCAATAAACAGGAAGTTTCAATTAAGTTACTCCGGTTGATCTAATGTTTTAGGCGAATTATTCCTGCTTGCAGGAAAGTTCTCGAGGAAACGCTGCAGTTAAACACTAATGAGATTTTCCGATCGAAAATTGGGATTCCAATAAGACGTTCTAGAGATTTTAAAAAGACATCTGGCAATTATGAGAACTTTCCAATACACTTGAGCCAAGAACAATAATTTCCAAGTTATTAGTTAGAGTCAATACTCATTTATAATGCAGGAAAATTACGACAGAAGCAGTGGCGGGAGGTCCATTAGCCCCGAAAACAATTTGTTGTCCTTTGAAAGCGGAGAGACGGGCCCGAAGAAGTGTCCTGGAGCGCAATAATTTAATTACCTCCAAGAAATTTATATTTCATTAATTTCATATTCAAATGTCTTTTCATGTAAATTTTTAAATTTCATTACTCCGGACAATGATTCTGAGATATTTACATTCTACGCTCTCTTTGTCTTGCTGAAAACTTGAGGGGCCATTGTTGACTCGAAAACTTTTTCAATATGTTTTTGAGAGATTTTATGAATAACAATGAGATCGCCTTGAGAAAGATATAGATTTGAAATTAAAGCGATGTCAGTATTACCATAAGTGGGGATTATTGCATATAAACCAGGAAAACATGAAAAAAATAATTAAATCTCTATCGTTTCTCTCTCGGTTCCTCATATAATGAGGCTTGCCGCTATTTTCAACCATATTTCATATTCGAACTCGCGATTTTCATTACTGATTATGAATGGCCCTCAAATATTGAATGTGACTTTATCGGAGGTTAAATTCCAGTAAAATTCGGTAGACAAATTGCCATTTGTATTGAATATTGTGTACTCGTAGTAGCGGTAAAAGAGGGGGGAAGCGAAGCCTATAATCAGGGCTTTAGAATTAAACAGTTAATTTCTATATGAGACTAATCAAGACTTATCCGACTAAAATCACATCATTTCACTTCATTTTTTTAATTTTAAGAATATTTCAAACGTTTTTCACTTTATTTATTAAAATACTATTTCTTTAAATCAGACATTTACTGCAACATATATTTATAGAGTTGCAGTGAGTTTGTCAGTCTATCATTCTTGATTATTAAATATCTTTGTTTTCAAGTGTTTTAGTAAAAAATATGTTACAAATCCCACCAATTCCTCTCGCATCAGAAAGTATCTTCTTTATTTATTTTCTATTTTTATCTCTCTTTTTTTTATTTTTTAAAATCTTCCTAATAAGGTAATTTAGAGCTGAAATGTGAGGCTAAGATGTTCGAATAAAGATCTTGATGAAGTACTTTAATGCCGATATCTGAAGTTGCAAGATGATGTGAAAACTTCAGATAGAGATCAAAATAATTTTAGGAACAAAAAGGAAGACAAAAATTATGAAAAAAAAATCCCTACCCATTGATCTGTAACTCTTCTATTTCTAATTATCGGAGACACTTTAGAATCAAATAATTTAAGCCTGATATATGGGGCTACAAGATGATGTAGGGAAACCTAATAAAAATTGTCGATAGTGGCAAAAATAATTTTATAACCAAAATGAAATAAAAAATTACAAATATTTTCAAATTCTCCTCCTTCATCGGCCTGTAACTCGTCTATTTCCAATTTTTGATTAAACTTTTAATGAGGCAATTTTGAGCTGAAATGTGGAACGACTCGTTAATGTAGAAAAACATAAGAATAATTTCAGACAGTGGTCGAAAACATCTATAAACCAAAATGAAGCGAAAAAACACCGAAATTTGAATAATCTGCCCCTCCATCAATCTATAATTCGTCTATTTCTATTGTTTTCTCAAATCTGATAAGATGATTCGATGCCGAAATATGGAGCTACAAGGTGACTTAAAAACCTAAGGTAAATTGCAGGCTTTGCACAAAAATAATTTTATACTCAAAAGCCAGGCCGAAAATCAGAGAAATTTTGAAATTCTTTCGTTTTCTCGGTTTAGAACTCCTGCGTTTCTAATCTGCGAAGAAGCGTCCTTATGAGCTAATTTGAAGCAAAAATACGGTTACAAGATGAGTTAAAGAAACCTAAGAACTTACGAAAAATTGCAGATAGCGGGAAAATTCTTTAGCCGCAAAAAATTTCATTAAACAAAATTATATGAAAATGTTTAAAATCAATGGTGCTCTAAGAAGAAAACGAAGAAATTAACAGTATATTAACAAAAAAAGAACTGAAGTAGATGATAAATTCATCATATACTCCGATACTATAGATATTAAGAAAACATTGCAGAATATACACGTAGATGCCGGAGGAGAAAAGCTACCACCAATAAAATAAAGCTTTGCTGCAGTTTTTTCGAAAAATTGCCACCACAGAAAGCAACAATTTCCCATATTAGACATAACTTGTTAGAGAATTTTTCGATCCAATCAACAGAGAGCATGTACAATCCCAACAGGAAGACCAATAAAATATTTCAGACAGGCGTGCTGATGTGCTCTCTCCTGAAAATCCGAATTTATGTATCGGATGGAATCGAGGAAATCTTCTAAGAGCAATTTTTCAGGTAGCTTATACCGATGTTTTGCTGTGGTGCTATTGAATCAGCGGAAATATTCGGTCGAGGTCTCGTTTTGATATTCGTTCAGGTTTTGCATGGAGAAATCGATGTTTTATTCAGTTAAATTTGTCTCTTGGAATGGCCCAAATTGATTTACATTGAGGAAATATAAAAGAGAAATTCGAAAATAAACCCCTTTCCTCCCAAAAACTGTAAGTTTCTCAGAAAATCCTTCTGTATTTTGTCTAAATTCAAAGCTATTCCTGTCTAACAAGAATATGGATCCGTATTCTCAAATTTGGGGAGAAAAATAAATATTTTTCAAAAATTACATCAAAGCTGTGCCATCATGGCATCACTCCATGGAATTTTCCCCACTCCTAAAACTTGAAAGGACGATTCCTGCTAACTTCTTTTGCAATGTATAGAAAAACTAATCATTAAACAACTATGTGTGCGTGTGTGTGTGAAATAATCCTCTAATCCATTACATCCCAACAGAAACACGAGTACATCCTGACCATATTTGCAGATTATCCGACCTCGGGATAACGTAATGGATTATTATTTATTGGTAATTTCGTTGTTAAGCTACATACTCGCTAATGGGGGCCATGGTTGATTAATGTGGTAGAATTTGATTTAATCGGTGGGTCGGTTGGCATTACGCCTGTGTACTATGTATGATGACGTCCACGTGATTAATATCTAAATATGCGGCGAGTCTGTGTCTAACACGCATCATTAATTGAAAATCTTAATCTAAAAACCTGCACAGACAGCAGGCTTTGCATTTGGAATAATACCTTGGAGTTCTTGAAGAAATTGAAATTATTATAGAATTTTTGCTCAGGAATTTTTATTTGAATTCTTTTAAGTATTTATCTGCTTGAGGCCTCAATATCTTAAAATTCTTGGAAAATGTGGTCTAATACCTTCTCGTATAGGAAAGACTCTATTGTGACGACGTAATGCCCAGTATTCTTTGTTTATTACTAGACGGATTCAGAGGCGTGAAAGATTATCAAGTTGTCTTTAAATTTCTCGCAATTTTGAGAATCAACATAATGAGCCAACTCTAAGTTATCCATAACAACTTGCATCAGAACTAAGGCAGATTATAGCAGGATTCACTGAAAAACTAGCAAAATCTAAAAAGCGCAGCCTTTTAAAGCTGGAAAATCAACTTCCGGATAACATTACCGGAAGATAATAACTTCAAAAGCGGAGCCTAATTCCCTCATTTCCATGCGAACTATTTACCAGGTAAAGTTATCAATGCTTTAATCTACTGGCTCTCAGGGATATTCTCGGATTTAACTCATACCTGATTCTGATAAGAAAGATACAAGGCTTTAATCTGTAATTAAATTATTCAACTCTCCCATTAAACCTTCCGATGCATAGGAGCTCTAAATGGTCGATTCTAATTCCTTGTCCGCTCTGAGATGCTCTAATATTAAAATCCCCATTAAGCAGAACATGTTTAAAATTGTAGAATTTTAAATATGCACATCCACATGGCGTAATCCTGAATGGAAATTCTGATTATATGTTGTAAACTTTAACACAAACCAAGTTAAGTTTAATTGAAAGTTTTGGTTTGACGCTGAAAGTGACGCCTTTTCTCTCTATTTACTGCTTATTATCTATGCAAAGTTTCTTGGCAGATCTTGAGTAATGTTTATTAAGCTTCGTGTCGACAAAGTAAACGAAAGTTTAAGTTTCAAGATTTCCAGAGACAATTTGCATGTTTCCTCTGAAAGAACAATAATTCATTTTTTCTGCACATTCGAGACTCAATTCCAGTTACGTAGAATTTATGTTAAACCAGCTGAGAGTGAAAAAGAATCAATTTTTTCAGATGTTAACACTTGGCTAGGTTGAAACAGTATTAACCTAACTACGTAATAATCCGTTACAGCGACGGCTTAACACGGTTTTAAAGCCTTTCCATAGACCGACGTGCGAAATAATTTTTCAGCAGAGTTAACAAGGAACTCATGCGGAAAATAAAGGGGTCACCCTGTGACATTGGAAGTGAAATCCCGGAGTTTGGACTCAAGCACGCATTGTAGAACAGAATTTGATTATAAAATTATTGGGCTAAGCTAGAAATTAAAAAAATAATGGATTTCTATCATAAAATTCACCAGGTAATCAATTCCTCCTTTTCTCCCCAGATTTGCTGGGAAAGCATCTGGAAATTGTTCAATTGCCCAATCAAGGTTCGGAGGCTTACCGAGCCGAAAGCACAGCATTATGTTTACGAAAGTATCAGCCCTTTTGCCTCGCCATTTTTACACTCGATAGATTTTAGCACCCTCACTTTTAGTGCCAACTCCTTAATTAAATGATTTATATAAATAAAAATGGGGATCGAGTTCAAGGTTTCCCGAAATATACACGACAGGAATCTTGAGCTGAAAGATAGAAATCTGTACCACTGAGATTGTGAACTGAATGAGAGAGAGGAAGAGACTGCAGAGTAATTTCCTTTCTGCAAAGAATCGCTTGATTTTATGCTGCATAGAATGGAAGACGTTCAAAACTTGCTCCCATATTGCACTGATTTACCATCGCCAAAATTCCGCCCTCAAACAAAAGAAATAACTTTAATAATAGAAAATTTGGGCTTTATCAAAATCCATCAGCTCGGAATGTTCTCTTCCCATTTCCCATCTAAGTTACATAAGGAAATGAGCCGACGCGCCGAGCGTGGGAGAGCAAATAAACACAATGTGCCTTATCATAATAATAAGTCTGATAACTTTAGATTGATGAATTTCTAATTTTGAGGGGAAGATGTGTTGTACTATGGAAAGCATTTCGGAACATGACACGCGGAGTTTGCTACACAGTTGATACTGAGAACGAGGGGTATATGGAACCTTCCTGATTTACGCCTAATTGACATAAAATAACGATCATTGAACTGGGAGTCAGAGAGTAATATCTTTAAAATTAAATCAGACCGTTTACAGACAGAAATTTCTTCAAAGTAAGCCAGATAGACGATAAATTGTACAGAAAAAGCATGTGAAGATTTGGCAAAGCTTAAGTTCGGTAATATCCACCAGATGTCAAGAAAATTCCTATAAAAGGTGCAGGAAGTCTCCATTCCAAAGAGTTGAATGAGTGTGCTTACACCGAAATATTGTGTAAACTTTGTCTCGAAAATTCTTTTGATAACTGAGAATAATTTTAATAAAAGACCAAGTGAAATTTAAAAGAAATTTACACCGAGACGTATCCTGCAATTGTCAATAAAATTCCTACAAACGGCGGTCTGTTTTTAAAGAAATTACACGAGGGCATTTACACTAGAATATATTTAAGAATTGCCTTGAAAATTTCTCTAATACAAGACGTTAAATTTAATAGAATATCAAGTTAAAGTTAATAGAAATTTATGCCGAGACGTATCTATTACTTTTTAAGAAAATTCCTGTGTAAGTAGACTGTTTTAAAAGAAGTTAAATGAACACGTTTAAGCCGAAATATTATAAAAAATGCACTTGAAAATAAACTTGGGTCCACAGAGGATACTGCGCGATGTTTATGTTGGATCAACAACTATTTGCCGCACTACATATCCACCAATTGTCAAGAATATTCCTATCAAAGGAAATTTATTATATTTTCAGTAGAGTTAAATGAGTGTATTTACGACAAAATATATTGAAAAATTGCCGTAAAAATTTCTTTCAGCCCAGAGGTAAGAAGTAATTAATAGGAAACTAAGTTAGAATTAAGCGAAATTAACAAAACTACATGTCCATTAACTGTCAAGAAAATCCATATCAAAGGAAACTTACTTTCAATAAAGTTAAATGAGCGTGTTTGCTTCGAAATACAGTGAGAAATTGCTTCTAAAATAAATTCCAATCGAAAGAAGGAATTTACCTCAGATCCACGAAAAAATTAATCGAAATTTACATTGACACGTATTTATCAATCGTCAAGAATAGTACTGTGAGAGAAATCTTATTTTCAACAGTTTAATGAATGCATTTACAGAAAATATGTTATATTTTAAAAATTTGCCTTAAAAATTCCTTTAAAACCAGAAGTTAATTTTAATAAAAAACCAATCCACCCAATTGTCGGAAGAAATCCTGTGAAAAGTAATTTGTTTTAAAGGAAATTAAATGAGTGTTTTATACTGAAATATTGTGAGAAATAACCTTAATAATTCCTCTGAGACTTGCGGTTGGCCGCTTCCAAATTTAGTTGGGAAGTTCTTGAGATATTTCTGATGAAAATTAAATTAAAAGAAAACCTAAAAGACGCAAATTTGATGACGCCATAAAAGCGAGCATGGTCAATATTTGATGTTTAAATATGGACCTTTTAGCACCATAGCTTTTGATAAATGATTAAAGGAGTGAGAAACCAAGCAAGACATGGCAATAGTGAACAATCGGAACTTTGATCTAACAAATTCAGATTAAATATCTACTTTTTAAATGAGATTTTCTGCTTCTCCATGGAACGTGACAACTTCTAAAGAAAATAACCAATTACATGCTTCCAATTATATAAATTTCCCTATTCAATTATCTGTGAACTTTGCGGGAACTCCACTTGGAAACAAGTTTTCTCAGAGTGCCTCTGTTTGCCACGTAAAAAGCAAATTGCGAGGCAGCACTCGAAATTTTATGCAAAAGATTCGTAAAATCATCAGAAATGCTGCGGAACTAAGTGAATTTCAAAAGGGGCCCTGCTTGTATATGTATGCATTTCATAGCGTTTAATCAGAAATGAAAGAAATTAATGTATTTCGCCTTCAAGGAAACAAGCAATTTGTAATGAGTAATAAAAATCCTCGCCAAATCACTCAACATCACTAAAGTTTTTCTCCTCAGAGTTCTCGGATCATTTAAAGCAACAAACAACAGCGGCGCTAGACAAATTGCAGTTCTCCATGAATATTTCAAGAAAGTTGGCCATATCTGGAAAATAGAAAGTGTTCCGGAGGCTGGATAAGGAGGTTCGTGCAGCCGATATCTGCGGAAACTGGTGCTCGTTTGTCACCGTCCACTTCGCCTATCTCGCCTCCATTCGAACTTTTTAGTTTTAAGTGCCGCCTATATGCGTCATTTAACCTGGTTGAAAGTGTCCCAGCTTTATGGAAAAAGTAAATAACCTCGTTGCAACGCCCCGGGGTCGGCGAGAACATTTCTCATAGGACGCCTTTTCCATCTCCACAATTCTGTTATGGCCTCACTGCTATTTTTATCGCGCTTTTTTTTTATTTTCCTCAGTGGGGTATCTAGGGGTAGAGCCTGAACTCGCATAGAATAACCTGGATCTGTTTGTAGCTTTCAACATGCCTTCGTTCTACATTTCACGAACTGTTTCTCGGTTAAAAATTGCGTTCAGTCCTCCTCTGTTATTCTACTGAATTATGAAGGAGCTTCTAGTATACGTTAAATCAGTAGCGTATCAATGCCCTTGAATGTCTAAAAGTTTTACGAATTTAGTTCTTCTATTTAATATTTTTCTTGTTACTGATCCTTACTTGTAAATTTTATTCTGTACGTCCCTGTTTTTACTGGCTTAAAGCGCATATTTATCAAATCTCTCAGAACCCTTGCAGCATTTAACACACAGTACGTTTCACGACACTAGCGATATGAAGGAGTGTACATATGTTTCTGCGCACCTACACTTGTAGCATACAAAGAACGACTAACTAAACGTAGTGGGGATCGGTTGCCGTACTGCATATTTACTGCTATAATCAGACCGAACTCTGCAATGTTGCCGGCTTGCTTTATTAAAAAACAAATTAATGCATATGATTGTCGATATCGTATTTCCAGTTTTTTTTTGAATTTATAAAATTATATTTTCTTCGCTTGCTATCGAAATTTTAGAATAATTTTATCTTCTACGTATTGTTAGAATAGCGAATAATAAATGTAATAAACTAGAAATTTTAAAAGCAAGTCGGCAACATTGCAGAACTTGACCTGGCCGTAGCGGTGTATGCGCGGAAACATACACTGTTTCATATCACTAGTGTAGAGAGACGTACTATACAGGATGTTTCAGAATAGTATGTCATAAATTTAAGGGGCAATTCTATGAGTGATTTTGAGAAAAAAAGTTTATATGAACCTAGGTCCGTTTTCGCTTTCTGTCTGAAATACAGGGTGTTAAACTTTTCTATATTTTTTGTTTTTTCTTTTTAATAAGTCCGGACCTGCATTTAATATTTTTATCAAACTTGGTGGGCGTAAGTTAGGTGTAGAAATATATCTTTTGAAAGAAAAAGGAATTTTTAAATTTAAACAGTGACGCCCCCAAAGCCATGAAAAATATCGCATAATAGCTTCTTGTAACACTATTAGAAATACTCTGGGAATTTTTCAAAGAGTGCGCGATAATATGAGAAAAAGGACTGAGGCATATGTCATTGCAGGCGGAGGACATTTTCAGTAACTTATTTAATTTTTTTTGTCTGAATGGTCATTTTAAATTGCTACAAATTAAGTATTATTATAACTAATTTGATCGTTATTATAACATACAATGTTAACTAATCCGTTTGTTGTTGGAAAACACTCGATGTTACGAAAAAAATTCAAGAGACCATTTTTTTAACAAAAAGAACTAGAATTAAGAAAACGATTTTTGTTTTTTGAAAAAACAACGGCGTATCATATTTTTCACAAAAAATAATCAGGGCCATGGCCTTGGGGACGCCACTATTTAAATTAAAAAATTTGTTTGTCTCTTAAAAGATGTGTTTCTACACCTAACTTACGCCCACCAAGCTTGATAAAAATATTAAATGCAGGTCCGGCCTTATTAAAAAAAAACAAAAATATAGCAAACTTTAAGACCCTGTGTTTCAGGCAGAAAGCGAAAACGGACATAGGTTTATATAACGTTTTTTTCTCAAAATCACTCATAGAATCACCCCTTAAATTTATGACATACTATTCTGAAACACCTTGTATACTAAGTCATTGACGTATGACATTGTTTTTAGACCCAGCGATTTTTAGAAGCTACTTCCATTATTTCCAGACTTTTCGCCCTGTCTCGCAATTCAAAATTATAATACGTTCAGTGCGCCTCTGTTTTTGCTATGCCAATACGATAATTTTTCAAATTACAGAGAGTACTCAGCCAATGTACATTAATCATTAGCATGTCACAGTTTTATGATTCAGAAATTTCTATCTTTCCTTTGATTTTTCTTATGTTGCCAGTTCTTATGCAAAAATTTCGTTTCATCTCGATTGTTCTTCAAACCAGCGATACCTCTACATACAATGTGTTATTGGCGTTTCTGTCTTCATTTACACCGGTGGCGTAGTTTGGATTTCTAAGAGTTTATATCTAAACACACTTCTGAGTTTTACAGATCAATTTACAAAACTATATTTATAAAAATGTTGATATTTTAATATTTCTGAAAATAGTGACGTATTTGATTTCTCAAAACTGCCACTTTCTCGGAGTTTCTATTAATTTTCAAGACTTTTTCCCTAATGTTTTGACTTTTTTATTTCTCTCTCATTTATTTCTAAATTTGATTTTTTCGGTTGTTCCGACAAAATTGGGTTTCTTACGCTCCTATTTTCACTGGCTTCAAATCGATGTTTTTCAAATTAAAGCAAACCCTTATAGCGCCTAATACTAAGTCATAAACATAATAAAAGCGTAAGCGACCCCTGCACTTTCAAAAATTATTTCTTTCATTTATTCCTGTTTTGGACTTTATCTTTTGTCCAGTACGCCTCTGGTATTAATGTACTTAAATGATTTTTTGTAGAGAACAACTTCTACATTATTCAGGAAGCATACTCTATAATTCGTGGGCGTATCACAGTCTTTTAATATTGGTTGGTCCTTACTTGAAGAACATTGTAATCCGTAAGCCCCGGGTTTCAAGGCTTCACATACATTTTGTTCAAATTACCTTCCAGACTATGGCGGATTTAGAGGAAACTGCTCCGTCATATGTCCCTTAAGTCTCTTCCACTCTCATCGAAAAAACATTTTTTCCTAGCACTAAGTGCAGTTAATGAACGTAGGAAAACTAGTCATCCTTTGAGATCATTATTCGCGCAAAACTTTCCACATTAATATAAATTATAAGAATTAGGAACACTTGGTGAGAGCTCCCTTAACTATAGTCCACAACCGGGACTCCACGCAATAAACTATGGATTTAAAACTTGCCTTATTAGGACATTAATGGGAAACTGGGACAAAGTTTTTAACTTCCGCCTACTTGTCTGGTAAGTTCGTTCTTTTGGGGCTTTATGTATGTATGGCCCTATAAATCAACAATAAATTATTTGTTCGCGAAAAAGAATTAAGACCTAAAACCTTCATTGGAAATTTGCATGTCTCCACTACTGTTATCTATTGATTTTCAGAAATCCCTCCTAGGGAAGATAAAAGTTCTGCAATCATTTTTAATTGGCCTCTAAAAATCTCTACAAAAACGAAATCGCCGAATTAAACCTACGGTTTGATTTTATGGAAGGATTCCTCGTAAAACTGGATACTGTTACCCTGTTAGCCACATAATCTCAGCTTACACGTATGCAAACCATTTAACTAGGTTAATGGCTTATTCTTCTTAGTTTTGACTGGATTGTAGACGTAATGTGTCGAAATTTAATACTTTTTCCCAGAGATTGAAAAAATCTTGATATAATGGTGAACGAACAGTTAATAAAAAAAGTGAAATGGAAAAAGCGAATTTAGTGCTTTTTGCATTTCATTTCTTTGCTTTTGGAGTTTTAAAAACGTAATTGCGTTCATGAACGAACATGTTGAACAAATATTGATGACAATTGCTCAATTTCGTAAAATTTTAAATGAAACAAGGAAAAACTGTTAACTCATAGTCAAAAAGTATTTTAATGATCACTCTTTATAGAGCAACGAAGGACAGGAGTTTTCAATTTCCAGTTATTGCAACTCGCTGTCCCAGCTTCATCTACCATAAACTTATGGCAATAATAAATTATGAATGGCCGACATTTTAGCCCAACAATCTAGATAAGTAAACGGGAACTACAGCAGATGTAAATGAAATGCGAGTAATATCTCTATTTGTACACCCTTAGTGGACGTTACCCAAATCCAAAAGCAAAGTTGGTCGGTAGATGTTGGGAATTGGGTCAGCCCCAGGACTTTTTCCCTTAATTAAGTTCTTTGTTACCGATGGCCGTTTATTTTCAGACCTTTGCCGTTTTTGGGATATCCATACAATAAAATATCGTGCCTGGGAAGTCTGAAATATGAGTAACGAAATTGTTACTGGGCAGATTTAATCAATACTATTTGCTTGGGCCTTAAGCATTCGCTAATTTTGGAAACTATCTGAGCTGTGAATGAAACATGAGGAAACATGTTACTCACTTAGATATGCTTCTTAGTAAAAAAAATAGTGTGAGGAAACGCGTCATGTCGATGGAAAAATTCATATTTCCAAGCCTGAGTAGAGAAACAAGTTCAATTGCACCCTTCCTGAGTAATTTAAAACAGCAGCGAAATATACACGTTTTGTGTTATTACCACTGTAATTGTGGGCCATGTAATCGCAAATGTTTGTTAACATGGAACATTTAAATTCGAATCAGTGTGTAACGGAGCCGCAGTTATGTAGAGTTTCAATTGTGAATGTACAAACTGAGTAAATATACACGTAACCAGAGGAATGGGAAAAAAATATCCGAATCTAAATTCAAAATACTGTGGACAAAGCAAACTCAATTTACAGTGGATGTTGGCAATAATTCGTGTCATTTAAAGTACATCTCTGAGAAATTCATGGTCCTAAAGCCCTAAATCATTTTTGGAACTGCGTCTCCATGCATTTGTTTATGGGGTCAACAAATGGAGAATCAAACTTTCAATAACAAATCATACTCTGTTTGAGCAATTTTGTAATAAATTTAAAAGCAAGAGAAATAGTGCGTTAAACTGTTATTAATTAACTCTTCTCATTGCTAATTAATATTTTCCAACATATTGGCCCTCGAAGCAATAAAGTGAACTTCTCATTCGGAGAGTGGTAGTTTTGGTCATGTCCAAAGCGTAATAACAGTTTATTTCCGATATGATTTTATCGTCGTTAATGGTTGACAGTTTCAGAGTTTTTCCGCGATTAACTCTGGCAGCTTGGAATACGGGCTTATATTGGCAATTTATTGTTTGAGTGGATTTGTAGAGGACTTTTTTCTCGTTTCAGTCAAGGAAATTGCCTCTATGTTTTTGGGGGAAATGTTGCAAAGGGATTTGTAAAATGTGTTGGAAGTAATCATAGTAGGGTTAGAACCATTGCGGCCTAGTAGGGAATGAATTGCCGACTCAATTCGGGATAACTCCGAAAATTTCCAAAAAAAAATATCTTAGAAGCGTGATTTTTGACCGTCAGACACATCTATTCGTATAGTTCAATCACGGAAAATCTTAGCTCATTTCGCTACTTTTGATGGATGTTATGAGTAAGAGTAGGGCAACACCGAGAGTCCAAAAAGATTAGTGGGAAAAATTTGAAAATGTACAACTCTGATATCGAGGAATCTAAAAGGTTCGTACTTACCCAAGGTCAGCAACTATATCGTCTCTTAAAACACCAGAAATATGAACCCAATTTGTTAATGTACTTGAAAGTTATAGATAAACGTATTGGGACATCACCAACGGTCCAACGGATTTACTTTAGGTTCAGCAAAGTGAATAAAATTGCAAGTCCGATATTGAAAGGTCCATAAGGTTTATTTTTGGTCAAATCAATCCACATGTGTTGGCTTAAAGCCTTGAAGATATTAACCCAATTCGCCAATGTAGTTGAAAGTTATACGTAAGAGTAGTAGGATATCACCAAAGATCCAACGAGTTTACTTGAGGTTCAACAAAGTGAAAAAAATTGCAGCTCCGATATTGAAGAGTATAAAAGGTGTACTTTTAGTCAAAGCAATTCGTTATGCACTTACTTCATTACCATACTGTACTTTACTTTGATGTTATGAATAAAAGTACTGCGCCATCGTCGAAAGTCCAACGAGTTTACTTGAGGTTCAACAAAGTGAAAAAAATTGCAGCTCCGATATTGAAGAGTATAAAAGGTGTACTTTTAGTCAAAGCAATTCGTTATGCACTTACTTCATTACCATACTGTACTTTACTTTGATGTTATGAATAAAAGTACTGCGCCATCGTCGAAAGTCCAACGAGTTTACTTGAGGTTCAACAAAGTGAAAAAAATTGCAGCTCCGATATTGAAGAGTATAAAAGGTGTACTTTTAGTCAAAGCAATTCGTTATGCACTTACTTCATTACCATACTGTACTTTACTTTGATGTTATGAATAAAAGTACTGCGCCATCGTCGAAAGTCCAACGAGTTTACTTGAGGTTCAGTAAAGTTAAAAAATTTATAAGTTAAATATGTAAGGTCCGAGGAGGTTTCTTTCTGGCTAAAGTAACGAACTATGTGGCACCTTAAAATACTGAATAAACTAACTCAATTCGTTTATTTCTTTGAATGTTATGGAGAAAAGTAGTCGAGAATCGCCGACGGTCCAATAATATTCAACATAGAGTTCTCCAAGAAGAGTCATTCTCAGATATTTTTAATTAAATTGCTGTATGGATTCCCGAGATACCAAAGTAGGTTGGTACTTATCTCCTACACCTTCAGAATTTTTCAAGTTTATTTCAAAGAGCCGTTCATTTTAGGTTTAATCGACTGATGTGGAGCATGTATCGTCCTGGACGAGTCGGGTGGGGCCTCAAAATCTGGGAAATGCACCTTAACTCATGTTCAATACAGAGCACCTTCAAAATTACCAAAATAGGTATCAAAATGTTCTCCAATTTACCATGAATGGCAGACAAGGAACCTCATATTTCCTCTATTGTAACACTAAAACCGCAAGTTCAAAAGTTCAAAGTTCCCTTAAAAACACTCATAAAGATGTAACGACAGCTGGATCCCAACTCTTCAAAGACTCGTAATATGAGTCTTATGCTTTATCCTGGCATCACTGCATTAAAAATTTATTATCCTGAAATTTACGAGTGTGGCCAAAGTTGCGTTATTTCTCACCAGATGTAATGCTCTATGAAATAGTACCTCATGATAAATAGAACAAGTTTCCGAGGTAGTTTTGAAATTACTGAGCGCTTGTTAAAAGTTTATAAAGCAAAACAAAAGGAAATGGAAAAGATAAAGTAAAGTAAACACATCTTAGACTAGCGTTAATTTAAAGTTTGTATCAGGATTGTGTGCTTTGCGGGGTTTATTAATCATTCGCCTCTATATAGCCTAGAGCAAATGCATTTCTATAGGCTTTCAATCATGCAAATGTCGTTGATATTCAATGGAGTATTTGAAACCAGAATCGGTAATGTAATTTATAAACCGCTCTTCAAATTGGCAGTAAGATTTTATGGACGACTTCCATTAAGCTCTTCCACCCCAGCAACTTCCCATAATATAAACTTATTTCCAAGAACGATAAATCCTCCTGACAGCTTCTGGTTGTTTCTCGTCTTGACCTTTATTATCATTCTTAGCTGGTTTGGTTAACACCCGATCCCTTATCAAACAATTATCGGGGACGCCCTGCAGTAAATGCTCAGACCTAACTGTTTCAACCCCAGTTATGGGATCATTTGTTTACGTATCCCAGGAATTTCATTCTGGCTCTTATGGGTGCTGGAATAATTAATCCTCAGGGCGTACTTCTTGTCCGCATTCGATAAAATGAAAAGAGTAATGTCAGCGGGCATTCTTCTATTATCACCGGACAAAGGGCCGAATATCTGAGAGGCACGAGAAGCGGTTTTAAGTCAACACACAAAAAAATGTTGCCGCTTGAGCTACACGAAAAGCAACACAGAGAAAGGGCCTTTTTCATTGTCGCAAAATAACTTCTCCGCCTACGTTCCATGAATAAAGGAAACACATGGATGGACGCTAACGAGGTACTGTGGAGCCCATTATGGGATCTATTATTAAAAGAGACGCTTTGTTATGAGGTTATCGGTCTTGCGTTGCATTTCTCATAAATGTTGTTTATGATGCTTTAATGTGAAGAGAACGCAGCGTGAGTTACAACCACTATAACACAGGTCATAAAACACCGAGAAAATCGAAAAACTTGACAAATAACTAGAAAAAGCAAACAATCAAATGCAACGTTATTTATTATAGAAAGACAAATGTTACATGCTTGATTGACACTTATTGTTCTCAATGTCGACAAAAAGACGAGTAATCACGTCCAATCTGAACAGAAAATCAAAAAACTTCATATTGCAACGTTCACAAAGAGACAATCAATTTTTACATTCTGGATACGCATCTTTGGACCATTGTTGCATTGACATGTTGGTGACGATTTGTTAAGTACGGGCCTGATCAAGCATCGAAATGAAAATCATAACAGGTCGACGAATATTCAGAAAAAGGGATTGGACAGTTTGTTTAGGTTTAGGGACGCTCTTATTAATCCCTACATTACTCTAAAATTAGAAGAGATGGGTATAGGACTTTATGTGGACAAAGTCACCTTGATAAGTGCAAATTCTAAAAATCGCATAATATACAGTATACAGTAGAAGTTTTGCTCCAAACGTGTCGGAAAATCATATGCCGAAATTTTGAAATCATGGAAGATGAAATTGCCCGAAGACTGACTCGACAGCTGTGGGATGTATAGTAGGGAGGTATTCCCTGCAATTTGTAGATTTAAAATATTCAACAATATACTGGGTGCGGCGTGAAAACAACCTGATGTTTTATAAACTAGCAAGCCAGAAAAAAGGGACAAATTCTACGTTTGTTAGGACTCATAATTATACCTATTATCAAACACCTCTGGTCTGCTTAATTCGTCAATACATAGGTCTAAGTTTAGTCTGGCGGTCATCTAAGAGCGTTTAAAGTGATGGCTGATTTTATTTTATTTTGGTTTAGTCTAGCCTATAAGTTTACACCCTTTGTATCAGTAATTGACAAACTTAGGAGAAATTTTAATTATGTCTCCTTTTTCTTTTCCCAAGCTGATCTCTTGAGACAAAAGTTAGTTCAGATTCAAGACACCACACTAAAGGTCTCGAGCTCAGTCTCTAACTCAGTTGACAATTTACTCGATTTTTCAATAATAACCCTTTGTTCCATTAGTATTATGCAGTAAAGTACAATAAACCTCAGTTTAAAAAGTGAAAGTTATTATTTCACGAACAGTGTCTCTGAGACTATAAAACTCAGAATAACCCGCGAGTGAACCATCCAGTTAAACTTAACTGTCAAGAAGGATAAAAAATTGAGTCTTCAAGCCGGAACATGCAGTATTGTTTTTGAAAAAATCGTATTCAACGGAAAATTGTATATTTTGACATTTGGTTAAAATAAAAATCTTAAATCAACGATCTTTTTTCGTCGGTCGCCTATAACAAGCACTCGCATATAACGAACAACAAGCCAAGTCCCTTGAAGGTTCGTTATAGCCGAGTTTTACTATAACAACTTTTAAAAAACTGAAATAAAACTGGGAATGTCATTGTGAGAACTCAACATGTATTTTCTTTAATAATTATTTAACAATTTTTTTAAGGTACTGAAAGAAAACATAATAAAAAATCATACAACAAGGCATTAAGAAATTAATTCAATTTTTAGTTAGTCAAAAAAATAGCAACTGTTACATTTCTCTAGATTTTCTATAACACAAATTTTACGAAATAGAACCAAATTTCATATTTAGTTAATATTTAGTATAGTAACCCTTTTGTTTAATTACAGCTTCACATCTCTTGGGTATTGACAAAATTAATTTATTAATACTGTCTTCACTAATTTGTTCCCAGACGTTTTCTAATTCAAGGAAGGAATCATTTACTTTTTGTCACGAATTTTCGAGTCAACGAACTCCCACATGTTGTCTATGGGATTTAGATCTGGGCTTTGAGACGGCCAAGGCAGAATGGCAATTTTTTCATCTACTAACCATTTCTTGACGTGCTTCGACGAATGCTTGGGATCATTGTGTTGCCAAAAACACGATTCCAGGGGCATTTTTTCACCCATATATGGTAATAGATGTTCTCTTAAAATGTCTCTACATATAAATCTATGCATCTTTCTCACAATTCTTGAAAGAGACCTATTCCATAACCAGAGAAACATCCCCACACCATTACCAATCCGCCGCCACATTTAGCTGTTGGTGCATTGTACTTTTTGTTTAGTCTTTTTTCTACAGGACGTCTAACATGATTTATACCGTCATTTCTGAACAAGTTAAACTTGGATTCGTCAGTAAAAATTACTCTTCTCCGTTGCTCAAGAGTTCACTCGTACTATTTAGCAAAATGTAATCAGGCTTTTACGTTCTTCTTGGATAAAAGTGTTTTTTTTTAGCTGGCCTTCTACTAAATAGTCCTGCATCCACTAATCTTCTTTGCACAGTTCTTGCATTAACACCTTCTACCCCTATTTCTATTATTTGGCCAAGTATTTTAGTTGATGACAGAAATGGATTCTGTTTTGCAATCCTAACAACGAGTGATCTGTTTTTCCGAAGGTAATTTTAGGTCTCCCAGGGATCCAATGATATCTGTACTCTTATATTTTGCAATAATTCAAGAAATTATCGACTTATTTTTGCCCAAACTTGGACTAATTTCAATAGGTTTTTCGCCATTATTGAATCGCTCAATTACAATCTTCCTTAAATCTTCTGAAATTGTTTTAATTCGACTCATTGTTTTAACAACCATTGTACAGGGTGTTCAAATAACAGAGGACGTCGGCTGTGTCTGGGAAACTACTCATTATCGGATATGGAGAAAAAAATATTATCGCTAAATAGGCCATGAGAAATCGCTGGAAAATATTTTTAAGTTCGTAACCATGCCGTTAGGGGGCGTTTTTTACATGACAAATCAATAAAAGACGATTTTTAGTAAAATTTATCTGGAAAATGTATATTTTAAACATTAAATATCAATTTTTGAGACAATATGTCACAACTTTTGTAGGAAGAGTTTTTTGAAACTGAAGGGTGAGGGAAGCTTCTAAGTCAGCTCAAAAAATTCAGTTTTATCGACATTAGCTAAACATAAAACTACATTGTAATACCTCGTTGGAAAGGTCTTTTTGCAAGTTATGACGTGACAATTATCTCACTTCATGTTAATGTGACACAAATAGCGTTAGGGGGCGCAATTTGAAAAATATGGTAATTTTTCAAGTTATTTCAGAAAACTTAAATGGAAGGGTATATCTTTTGTTGCACCATTCGAAAGAGCGTTAATTTCTGCTTAATATAGTCAAAACCCGATGCAAATATCTTTATGTGGTAGTAAATTATTGCAGTTTGAAAAAAGGGTTTTCTTACGCATGAAACAAACCAGCTTCGCTTATGAATCAAGTAGACTATTATTTAAATACGGTTTAATTTAATCTTAATAACTTCAAAAAATAACTAAGATTAAAAGAAGAACATTAAAATAAAAAAATAATTAATTATTTTTAAGATGCTCAAATTGTTTCCCATTATTTTCAATGCACAATCGAAGTCGCTCCTTTGTAGAAAAAATTGCAGTTTGGATTTCTCCTAAGGTGATTGATGTTACGGCATTTCGGATTCTATTTCTCATGTCTTCTTTTGTAGTTGGTCTTCTTTGAAAAACTAAGTCTTTTAACCTACCCCATAAATAAAAGTCCAAACACGTAAGATCTGGCGACCTCGCCGGCCATGGAAATAAACTTCCCCTGCCTATCCACTTCCCGGGAAATGTAACATCCAGAAATTCTCTCACATTAAGAGCAAAATGCGCTGGGCAACCATCGTGCTGAAAATATATTTCCCGTCGTGTTTGAAGATCAATTTCTTCCAATAACACTGGTAACTCATTACGCAAAAACTGCAAATAACCAGTGCCTTTCAATATTTCTTCGAAAAAATAGGGTCCGACAATCTCATGGCCTATTTAGCTATAATATTTTTTTCTCCAGATCCGATAATGAGTAGTTTCCCAGATACAGCCGACGTCCTCCGTTATTTGAACACCCTGTACGATGCAACTAAATCGTTTACAACACTAGATATACCAAATTTTACGACTGAAGTAAAATATAATGTTGAAAGAGTAAAAATTGCTATCTTTTTGATCAGTCAACAATTGAAAAAAAATCATTTAAATTGAATGAAAGAGTAAACATCGGCTATGTTATCAATATCTATTCTAACAAATATAAAGAAATGCTCTGGAAATAGTAAAGGGATGTAAAAAGATTAATTTGTAGAAAGTTGCTACATTTATGGCCAACACTGTACATTTGGTCCCTCATATCTCTTCAAACCACATCCTTCCACCGGACCCAACAACGTTTTCGATGAATACCAAACAAAATTAAGTTCTTAGTAAATAGACTCCTGTTACGCCTGTTTGACAGTTATTACGTTCTTGCCGCGTTAATGAAAATTTCCCCTAGCTGGTATTTTCAAAAAGGCACTTTTTAAAATAAAATTATTCTCCTTTTCAGGATGAACGAATGTTTGCACCTGCCCCGGATGTGACCAGAGGAATGGGGTCAACCATCAACCTATCAAAACCTGAACCACCGGGTTCCCCACCCTATTACAGATCCACCTCAGTGTCCAGTTCAAACTCAGTATCTTCGCGAGGTACGTCACGGTTTTGAGTGTGCCAAAAATCTAATGCCTTAAAGCTGGATCATCGAGTTTAATTCACATCAATTGCATTTTCCCCGAAACAACAGTCGTACTGCGAATCTGGATAAAATCCAGGCGAATGCCTATTTGCCTTCAGCCACAGTTTCGCATGCGGATAATCGTAGTTTATAGGCGTTTTTCCAGGATAAATTATTATTTAGCAAAATTAAATAATACGCTATTCGGCGCTTTTCGACGTTCATAAATCGGAGCTGTTATTATTTACGCATTGAAGCTCGAAACTGATAATGGATTTCTGCTGGTCATTATGATTTGCTAATGGAAGTTTTTCCATTGAATCAAAAAATTCAATACCTGTGCGGGATCACGACGCATCAGTTGCAGGTTAATACAATGTATGGGTGATTTTGATTTTCCAATAAGTGCCAGGTTGCTGGGAAATTAACGAGGAACTACGAGGCAAAGACCCTATGCAATACTAGTAGAAAGCTTAAAATCTATGAGAATTTTAGAAATATAAATTGCAATTTTGCCAGGATTCGGAAATTTTCGCACGTTATTTGTGAAAAAATAGGAAGATAAGAAGCTTTTGGAGACCTCAAAATAAGTTTTTTTTTGTCACGAAGAGAATCTTCAAAGGGCACCGGGCCTGATGCTCTGGTGACCGGGTAGTGTGGGTTTCACCGAATTGCCTATCCTCTAAAAATCTCGAGATGAAAGATCTTTCTCCAGCTCCGAAACTGTCCCTAAGGGATATATCGTCAGGGTTAGAGCACTGCGAGTAGCTACTATCTACTCCACTCGTCTTCTGCTAGTTGATTCTCCTCATCTGTTAAGTTTTTAAAACATCTACTGTCTCTTTGGATCATTTTGATCCTATTGTACTTTTTTCGCCCTTTCGATTTATGTTTCACTTTCAAGTTGCACAGCAACGGCAGTCTTCCTCCTTCAGACCGCTTTGTTTATGTCCCTCTGGTCCCCCAACGTGTTGCCACCATTTTCGATATATACAACCATCAGAAATTTTTGCTTTTTCCTTCGGCAATGAAAATCGTTCCTGCATGTTTGCATTTTCTCTTAAGATGTTTCTCTTTGCGTTGTGCCATTCAAACTTATATGGCCGTCCTTGGATGTTTGGTCCCTTCGTCATTTCGTCTTGATCTTCTATGGTCTTTCCTGTCGTATTTGCTCTGATTTCTGATGATGCAGTAGATCGTTCCTTTAAAAGACCCAAGTCCAAACATTCCCCTGTTTTACCCATTAAACATCCATCCTTCTGCCTTCCGCATTTGTTACTCCTCTCTCTCTCTCTCTCTCCCTCCCCCGAGATTGTTTACCCAGACTCGGGGAAGGAGGTATCCAGGAGTCACCACGTGGAGGTGCAGATAAATCTTTGATCCCCAAAGGAATAACCCTCCAGAATAATCCATGCTATACCAACTATATATTAACCGTAAGAATAGATGTTGACACAAGACCCTACTTTACTTGAGCCGTTATGACTATTGCAGTTCTAACGGAGATTAGATTTTTTTATGATTAGCAACTTGTCGCGGAACACAAATTTCTCAAAGTCCTAGTTCCCCTTGAGCTTCAGACCTCCTTTTCCTATTTACCATAGGAGGATGTAGTATAAAAAGGGTCGTTTGAGTCAGTTCATCAATTGATATTATTTTACCTGATACTCACCATGTAGTAATTCCTTCTGATGACACAAACAGTAAGTCGAGTAAACACAAAAATAAATTCAAACTATCAATTGATGATAAAGAAACAATAGTCGTCTCTATCGCCGCGGAGACTCCCAAATGCTTTCGGAGCTCCTTGTTTCCGAATTCCCTGCTGTTGAAATTTATTCGTGTTGAATAAATTGTGAAATTTACGAATTTTTTTCTTCGACTTGAATGTAAAGCGTTAGATGGGCGTCTTACAAGAAATGTAACGAATAAATAATCCTTAAAGAAAGGTGGAAACATTTTCCTGGAACCGAACGCGTTACATTACCTCTAGCGAGAAAATCATCATGGCTTTGCTAGGTACTTCTCCATTTCTACTATCCTTCATTTGTAGGGGCAATATTTGCCATTATAGTAGAATTAGTTTAGTGGTTCCCTTCATTTACAGGATTGAGCTAAAATAGGAGCAAACTTATCCTTTTAAGACTATCCTGATGTATGTGCCATGCGGAATATTGTTTCCACCAATGGTACATTAATTTCCCTTGTAAGAGTTATTTTTTCATTTTTATTTTATGAGAAATATTTCCAGTAAAATGTTAATTGTTACTCATCAAATAAACTGCTCCACAAAAGCTAGGAATATTAGAATATTTTTGATATTGCTTAGAGTTAACAACAGGAATTATTTTTTTGTAACCCTTGTCAAAGAATAAGTAAAAAATTATTGTTGATGATATTTTTTAATTTATTTAAGAAAACCAAAAAAATAATAAAGAACTTTTACAAAATCAAAAATAATATAAAAACTACATCTCGAAAATTAAATATGTCGTATGGCCCCCCTAACATCTATAACTGCTTCACATCGCCTTGGCATACATTCAATGAGATGATTTGTTTTGTTTCGTGGTAAATTTTCCCATAACTGTGGAAGAAGTTCTCGAAGCTGTGGTATTGTTTAGGGACATGGTCGATGTTCTTCAACACTTTTTTGCAATGTGTCCCACACATGTTCAATAGGGTTAAGGTCAGGCGATCTTGACGGAAGCGATAAATATTCGATACCTACGTTTTCAATCGCATCTTGTTGCACGATGTGGTCGAGCATCATTGTCCAAAAATGGGATATTTTCTCCTATAGCAGCTTGAAAATTTGGCAGAATGTTGTTGATAATGTCCACAGATTTGTGAATTCTTGTTTCTTTTACATTCGTACAACTCACTTTTCCCAGCATGTCAAATTCAGCCCCAAACCATTATTGTGCCCCCTTTACAAAAATGTACTTTTTGTACAATTCTAAAGTTTCTCCATACTCCAGAATTTGTCCAGACATGAACACGCCGACTACCAGAATAATGGCCAAATCCGAATTCGTCCGTGAAAAATACAGAACGCTACTCTTCACCCCAATTGATGTTCTCTCTTGCCCACTTTAGTCTTGCAAGTTTATTTTCTTGGGTAAGAACTCTTCTTAAAAGGCATCTCGAGACTATGTTTACTGGTTTAAGTTTGTAACAAATTGTTTCAACGGAAACTTGGACTCCTGTAGCGCTTGATAGGCTACTAGACAAATGCTTACATGTGGAGAGGACTTCTCTTCGCGCAGAAACTGTAATAAGTCGGTCTTGCGCAGCCGGATTTTCTTCGGTCGTCCGTGTGTGTCATCTTTCCACGACGTGTCCAGTTTGTTGAAACTTTATTAACAGTCTGGATATCACGCTTCGAAAAACTTGGAACAATTGGGCAACATCCTGTTATTTTGATCCAGCTGACAATATACCTACAGCCCTGTTTTGTTCCCTTGAACTTAATATTCTCCAAACTTTTATAAAAATATGCGAATACCTTTGTACAATCAAGTAAAGTAACAAGAACCACCTAAATGGTATGACATCCGATATCAGTGTTTTGATTGTATTTAAACGAAAAATGTGAAATACATAACAATAAAATTAATTTTTTTATTTATATTATTTGTTATCGCTTTGAGAAGCGATACAAAAAAGTATATTACTAGCATGCTATTTGTTATTTATTCAGATTTGACCATATTCCTAAATTTTATGGAACAGTTTAAATCTCTATCAATTGAGCGCTAACAAAAATTCTCTCCCGCAGAACATAGCAGCAATGGACTACCGTCTATTACTTCATGTCTCTGACACGGCAGAGTTTCGTCAGAATTTTGGAAACTTCTTCGGATTTTTGCACATTTTAACATTTTATAACTTCCTAAATCCGAATTTCTCCTGATATTAGCACCCATTTAAAGAGGCGCTCTATAGCAAACTCCCCTTCCAGTTCCGCACCGCTTTGAAAAAGGTTTCACTCTCTAAGGGTAGAAAATAACGTTTAACGAGTCAAGGGTAAATATTTGTATAATCCCACGTTCAAAATGTCGCCGACATTTAAATTTGCACGTAATGAAGGTCGGGACGTGATTGGACGATTTGCTTTATATAACAATTAGACATGTGTTTGCGGTCGAGGCCTATCCAGAAATCCCCATTTTGCCAGGATTATGTCGACCAAATCCCCAGGAAATGACGAGGCGCGTTGTGTGTTTCCGGAGGAGTTATTACGACAAAGGATGAAATGTCTAGGAAATTTAAGAGAAAAATAGGAGGTTCTGTTTGCAATTCGAGATGTCAGAAAGGCGCCTGGAACACAGAAAGTTCTAGAAGGCTCTAGAACTTTTAAGGATCAGTACGTAATAGCGTTTACTTCAACAGATTTATACAAGATTTGGATTTGACCAATCCACCTAGGCCAACTCTAACTATATGAAGACGATATAAAGAAAACGCAGAGATGAGATTCACAACTTTAAAAGATGAACTTGATTGCTTTGAGCTAGTAGTATGAAGCGGAGAATGGACAGATAGGGGACATGCGGCGGTAACTGAAGATAATAGAATTTTATTATTTTATGTATAAGACCTCTAGAGTGCCTCCGCCCACGGCTCTATGCAGGGAGAGCGAATTTTGAGAATAAACGGATAAATTCATGAAGGATTTAGATTTAATTAGTCTACCTGGGCGAGCATATGAAAGTAATACGAAGGAAGCTCTCTCCTCGCATTCTTATCTCTGTTTTCTCCTCAGTTTCAATCTTGTAGCTATACAGTTCCCTCGAGTTAATCCAGACTTGCCGGCTTTCATATCACGAGTTTGAGCTGCAGATAATTTTAAGCATCTCCAATTAAGCCGTACTGCTTAATCGGTCTCCCAGCTCCAGCACTAAAAATGTAACAAATTACGCCCACTTTGTCGGTTGTAGCTGAGCTATACTTATAATTAAAGCAATTTCCAGCACACACAGTTGGCAGACAGAGCAAGAGAAGGGTTGCAGAATTAGTGGAAGGTCTATTTGAACAATTAGACACTTGTTCAGAGTCTCTCGTTTTCAACGGGCTCAAATTGCCCGGAATTATCTTGACCGGATCCCCAGCGCCATTTTATTGTGTTTCCCGGTGGCGCATATCTTTATATTAAAAATAAAGCGACTGAGTCCGAGTTAAAAGAATGCCGTTTCCCACGAAATTTATTTGACTTTTGTTGTTTCATTCAGTTATTGCATGTTACGTTTTACACACCCTCTCGAAGCCGCCATTTTACATCTTTTTGTAGTCTAGATACAAATACATAAACCCTCCGTTTTGTTAGACCTAGACAGAGCTGGGAGTAACAAGGTGTTCGGCAAAACACGCATAACTTCAAGGGCAATAAGTCCAACGCAATCAACCGATCATTCTGCTACTTTTACTGACGTAGATCATGATGGCCGCCAATAGATCGGCAAACTGAACGCCATTTTGTTGCCAATCAGCTGTTGCGCAGATGCAGATGAAGAAGCAGATGGCGGTGCGTCAGGCGGAACACGACAGACCACATATTGAACGACAAAAGTGGCAAGGGCAAAGGAAACTGCCAGTCACCGCTAATTGGGAACAGGCAAAAGAAAAAAATCCGCCATTTTGTTGCAATTAATTGACTCCACGAACAATAAGATGGCGGTGCGTTAGACAAAATATTGTATCAAAATAAAAAGTTATAAGATGGCCGGCTTCTCTTCTAGTAGCCATTCACTATTTTGTCAAGCAATGATAATATACACAAAGCGCGTTTTCCCCATAGAACTTTAAAGCGAGAATTGAAGGGATACTTACAGTTTTCAATAAGTTATGCATCGGCAACACATGTGGCACACCTGTCACTCAACGGAATAAGTTTGGCCGTGTTATAACACTTACTGGGAGCAGACTGTAACAAGATGGCCGACTTCTCCTTAAATGGTAATTCACCATTTTGTCAAGCAATGATGGTATATGCACAACGACTTTTCCCCGTGGAACTTTAAAGCGAGAATTGACGAGATACTTGCAGTTTTCAATGAGCTATGTATCGGTAACACATCCTGCACACCTGTCAGTCAACAGAATGAGTAATATCAACAGATAAACAAAAATCGCTACAACGGTAAATCAAATAAAGCTACTACGTTGACTTTTGCACTCGCTTTCATTATTCGCAGCCGAGATCAAATCGGGTAAACAATGTGAACCAAAATAAATCAATCACCTTCTGGCCAGGATTTTTCCAGGTTGCTTTATATCGGAATTCGTAAAGAGCATTGGAAATGTATAAATTCTATTCCGGGTGAATGGTTCTTTGTGGTAGAAGTTTGCTAGTTAGCTTGGTCATCGTCACACAAATGGACGGAATGAGAAACTAAAGAAAGCTGGAATAGCGCGTAAAGAGATGAGGATAGATGTCTCTGAAAATAAATTATTTTATGAGAAGCAAAAGCAGAGACGGAGAATTTCAGGAATCGGGTGATTGAAACTGAGTTTGTTGTAAATTTCTCAAGCAATTTCTGGATTTTTTTTTTAAAGTCTTTGTTTTTGGCCACGTTACTGTATTTCAAAATTTGGTAAAATTAGTAGCACTTTGCTGAAAATGACTTTACCGCGTTCAGTGTGAACCTGTAATATCCGTTTTGGCGGGATGTAGGAGAAGCAACAAACGATTTCTTCAAGTTAAACTCTGCAACTGCATCTAAAAATTTTTATCCTAATAACTTCCAGTGGGGCAAGTTTAGAAATTAAAGAAGCTAAAAACATCTCTCAGGAAACTTTAATTAGTATAAAACCCAGGCCGTAAATCATTCGTTCCTCCCAAGACAGTGTTTTAATAATATGAAGTCGAGCTTCTCGCCTAGACTGCTAATAGTTCGAGATAAGAAAGCATGTAAGCGGTTGCTTATTAGAGGGAGAGTTTCCTGCAAATTTAATGCAGCTGCTGGTGTGTGAAATAGTTTGCTCGGAAGACTTAACTGGAAAGGTAATAAGCGCAAAGCTGATTTTATTTTGCTTAAAGTTCACGTCTTCGAACAACTGTTGAGGAAGTTTGTTGTTTCCCTTTAATATAGTTTCTTCTCAACAGTTGCCTATGGGGAAACCGTTGAGAAATGAAAATTTAAAATTCAATATAATGTGCCTTTTTTCTCATTTTCCGCGCGAATCAATCAATCATAGTAATTCAAGACTTTCACCTTATCGAATAAAGCACCGAGTCAATTCAACTGAACATTGAATTCTTCTAGACTAGAATTCCTCCTCATTAGGGGTAAGTGGCCCGCCGGGCAAGGCACCAAATCGTCCTATTATGTCTTCTACTGTCCTTATCAGCACCAACAAGAGAAAATTTAGATGGCGTTCAATGCAAAGTGTTACATCATAACGTCTAAATCTGTGGTGAAAAAAAGAACTTCGAACATGCGTTCACCACAATGTCAAAAAAATTTGTTCAAAGATTAAAAATACATTGTTTTCTTAGGTGATTATTGCTTTAATTTTTGAGAAATAAGAAAGTATCATTTTAAACTTATCAGCAAATAAGGGAAAGAGAAGGAGAACCCCATCTTCCAGTCACCGGCAGATCTATAGGAATGAGTAAACAGATGGGCACAGGTTTCAAAACAAACTGTTAAAGTAGCCAATAAATCAAGCGATTTAAGCATTTTCAAGCTTTTTCCCATATTTAATAGGTAACTTTGGACTGAAATGGAAATCTCGTGTTTAAATTCGCTATCATTACTCACCGTTAGCTTAAATTCGTAAGCACCATGTTTTGTTAGACCAAGCTTTTGTCTTGTGCGTATATGCTGTTGTATCCTGTAATTAATGATTAGGGTGCATTTCTAGGCGCAATGATACTAGCAATTACGAGTTGTGTGGTTCAATGGAGTGAGACAAGTCTGGACAGGCGACCAGCAGCTGCTGAAAATGTCATAAAATGAGAGAAAGCCACATTTCTTTTACAGAATGCTCTCTCATTTATTTTGGCTTTAAACACGAATAATCAATCATTTTAATACGGATTCGATGTTATATTGGGCATGCGGTAAATATTTTATATCTAATGTTGATGGACAGTGATGCTTCTCCATGGGGAAATATGTATTTTCAGTTAGAATTAATCCCAGATTTGATAGGCTTCAACTGAGAGTTGAAAGAGGAAAAAGAATAAATGATAACAATATTTATCGAGGACATAATGTCTGGTTTCAACATTGGACATCTTTATCGCATGTCATCTATGTAGGTGTCGTCTGCATTCTCGTCAACATCTCTGCTCACCTCCACTCTGCTCTATCTCTTAAGATTTGATGCATTTTCCCTAAATTTTTTTAAGGGGGAATCGTGGTGGTTCAGAGAAGTCTTCTGTAATCGACATTTTTCATTTGATTTTAAAGTAACGGAAAAAAAACGGGGAAAAACAGAGAAGCCTCCTTCTTCAGATAATCCTAGACCACCCTCTCTAAGTGAATCAATTTTGAATATCCGACCTCGAAAGATTAATCCAACAAAATATACATCCAGTATGGAAGTTTTAGATGGAACAGTCCATATAAGTAAGATGCCGAATATATGCGACCAAAATCTACGGACACATCGATTTTTATTTTTTCTTGCGATTTTTTTAATGGTAAATTCGTGTATACAGGGGGATCCAAAAATCAGGTACGACCACCAACTTTGTTTTTTCAAATAAAAACACCTATTTTTTATTTCATTTGTAAATTCTAGGCAAAATTCTAAGTGTGTTTCATATACCATGTCCTATACCCAAACACAACAGATTTCGAGAAATTTACGGTTAAACATATCAAAAATAAAAACTGTTAATTTCGTTTAAAATTTCTTTGGCCCTGAAAAAGACCGATTTAATACAAAATATAACAACAAGCAACAATTAAATTAAATATTCAAATTGGATCCCACCTACTTCTTGACAGTAAGCAAAATAATGAATGAACCCCTCTGACATTTTGAAGCATTGCTGTTGTAATTGTTCTTATTTCATTACGGATTCTTTCTTTTAAGGCTTTGATGGTTGCTGGTTGATTAAAGTATACCTTACTCTTAAGGATAACCCCATAGAAAGTAATCTAAAGGCGTGAGATCAGGTGATCGTGCCGGCCATTCAATTACCCTTCATCTCTCAATCCAGTGTTCAGGAAAAATGTCATTTAAATAAGTCCTACCATCAATGTGATAAGGAGGGGGTGCTCCATCATGTTGAAACCATAAAGTATCACTGGGAACATCAGGATGATTCTCATTTGAATATAGTTCAACAAGAGCAGCAGCAAGATCTATCAGCAATTCTAAATACTTTTCACCCGTAAATGTTCCGTCATTGAAATAGGGTTCTAAAATTCTGTTGCCAACTATTTCGGCCCAAACATTTACCTTTTTTGGAAATTGAGTGTAGGTCTCCATCATCCAATGAGGATTCTAGGGCACCCAATAGCGACAGTAGAGTATAGACTGTTGCGTTTAGATATAGGACATGGACATGAAACACACTTAGAATTTTGTGTAAAATTCAAAAATGAAATAAAAAATAGGTGTTTTCATTTGAAAAAACCAAGTTGGTGGTCGTACCTGATTTTTAGACTACTCTGTATACATGAATTTACCATCAAAAAAACTGCAAGGGAAAATAAAAATCGACGTATCCGAGGATTTTAGCCACATATGTTCGACATCTTAGTTATATGGACTGTTCCATCCAAAACTTCCACACTGTATATCTCACTTCTTCAAATCAATAACACTTACGTCAATGAATATAAGTCCAAACCCCCTCGATATGACTACCGGCAAACTTAACGTATTCGAAGGCAGAAAAATGCTTAAAAATTACAATTTTATTCTCCCCCTCTCGCATCAATGGAGCTGATAGGTGAAGAGTCTGTTGAGAGCCCACCGCATAGATCCTTCCCAAAACGAAACCGTTAATTACCACTATTCTTTTCCCCTAATCCTGGATATTCAGGTATGAGTCCCTCAAAGGAGCTTTGGCAGCAAACTTGATCTACAAATTAGTTTTTGAGTGTTACTACTTAACTAAATAATTATTTTTAACTCTGTATAAAGCAGGGGTTGCTCTTCTTTCCTGAATTTTATGCCACCCCGAAAGTGCTTTGTTCCAGAATTTCTTGAATTCCAAAGGAACTATTTCCCAGCTGGTCACAACTTTATTTTCAATTCGAACATCTTCAATTAAGCTTAGAAATGCTCATTGAATAGTTGTCTTGTTTGAAGTAAATTTACCTTTAAATTGTTGGAATTGACTTAATCCCCCGTAATTGCTCCTGGCATTGTTTTCAATAACTAAATCCAGAGTGGCGTCTTTAAGAGCAGTTTTAGCCTGTGTAATAGAGGAATTTTGCAGTCTCTAATACCTAGCATTGAAGGTGTTATTTGGGACATTTTTAAGGGTAAATATACTTGCCCAAAATTGTTTAAGTCGTCTTTGCTGGAAAGGATTGGAATCAGCAATTTTCCATTAACAAGGACCAAAACTGTGTCTCTGACATATCCACTAATGACCAATTCAGAGTTCGTCTCTAGATCTATTCCAGATTTTCTGTATACGCTATACCCGGAGTTTCGCCCTTTAAAATGTTAACATTAGATGGTTTTTTCCAGGAAATTAACCTGGATTCACCAGAGTTGTTAATTAGCAGCTGCTGCATTGAAAGCACATTTTCACTGAATATTTTATCTGAAAAAGTGTCTATGAGCTCCGACAGCAAGATTTGCTTTGTGATCTAAAATGTTTTATCAAGCGAACCGTAACTTTCTTCTAATTTTTATTACTACCTGGCCATCATCTAAAACCACTCTTTCCGCTACTTCAGGAACCTTTAAATTTTTAGTCTTCACTAGATAATATTTTTCAGTTAATTCAGCAGTTGCATTGAATTTCTCAGTAATATAACCGGCTTCAGTGATAGGAGAATCGTAATCATAGCTAGCAATGGTTTATGAAAATGAGATCATATTTGAACAACCACTTATCTTGTAATATCAGGTTGCAGCCCTAAATTTTTCAACCCAGCATACAAACTATTAGCACCATTTGTGAACCCAAAGTTGGTACTTCCCACGAACACGTAAATGTACGGTGAGGCCGGAAAAACGATTATTTCTTCCTGGACTTGTTTGTAAGCCTGGACTGAGATTGTACGATGATCTTCAGTGACGTAATCAAACCAGCCTATAAATCTAATTTTATTCCGGTTTTAACTCGAAAAACCTCGTAGCACCAGATCAATATTCCTTGGTCATTGTCGGCTTACTGGTCTGCAAACTGTCCAATTGCTGCAAATTGTCTGTTGGGTTGTTATTGAAGTTTCCAGTCGACAATAGCTTATCTGGCAAAGCTCCTCTGGTTCCCACACTTAGTGGGTCTAGAGTATACAAAAATTCTTTAATTCCATTGTCTCTGTAGATCTAAAACAAAAAATATACACAAATTAGCGAATTATGATGATTCATGATTCACTAATCTTTGCTGACAGTCATGAACTTCTCTACCTGGACTAGTGCACGCGAGTAATCAAGATCCAAATTTCCAGTGTTTCCATACTCATTCTCAACTTGAAGAGCGATAATGGGGTCCCCATTGGTGAAATACAAAGGTTCCAAAAAAACTAAAAGCTTTCCAGAATTTTGAGAAGCACTTGACGAAAACTGAGTCGTTGATGCGCACTTTAATTCCTTCTTCAGGCAAAAGACAACTTAGAAGGCCTTAAGACGATGTAATGTGATTATTGTGACTCTATTTGGTGGAAATTTCAAAGTTTTACCTCCAAATTCCCACTCAGAGCAAATGTAAGGTCCTGTCCTCACTAGGACAAACAAATCCTCTTCTTGGGAGATTTTAATGAATTCGGCAATGTTAAGGAATTCTTCGAAGTCCGAGCCACCATTTCCGAAGTTGAAAATACCTGAAATTTTTGAAAGATATAGTTAATTTTTGAGAAGCAAATGTCTCACAAAATGGACTTGGATGCCTTCATGGTAAAAAACCACATGCATTGGAGCGACTGGGTGCTTCGCTGAGCCGGAATCTGCCGTACCGAATCAGTTCGTACCATCATTTTTAATTACATGCATGGCACAACATACCAATTGTCGTTAGCCGAATCGGCCGTTCCGAGCCAGATCAGTTCGTGATCTCCTTAAGGCTGACACAGTAGTTTTAAATGGCCATTCCGAAAAGACAGGAATTTACCATGGAACTTCCTAAATTACCATCAGACATCAATCAGGGTTAGTTTATTGAAGAACAGCGAATGACTGAGATAACAAACTGACAAAATATACTGAGTGGAATTCATGCAAATTCCAGGTGACATATGTTTCAACAGTATTCAACCCGTCCGCCATCAACGTCCTCAATCTCCCTCTCCACTGAAAGTTATGGACTCGAAAGTAACGGAAAGCCCCACTGAAGAGTGTAATATTCTTTCCATTAAGCTGGAAGTACCTCTGATCTACATTTAGATCTATTTTGACACCTCTTTTAGTGTAGTAATCATAATTTGTTGGCAAATCTGCTGCAAAGTTCTGGTCTATGGAGAAAGTTAGTGCGACAAACTAAAAAAGCAGGAAAGAAAACACGTTTTGACCATGTTTATGTTTAATCACTAATAATACTTTTTTATAAGATTTTTTTTGTTTTATAGCAGTGATATAATTAATCAATTATTGCGCTTACTTGAATTAGTCCACTTGAGATAAGTTTATCAATATGAAAATACCTCTTTTGAGAGGCTTTAAGTTTGGAGTGGGTTGTTTTAAATTCTATACTTTTCCAGGCTTTTAAGATCTTTAAAGACCCCCAAGGAGGCCTCAAATTAGTATTAAAAAAAGTTTTCAAACTGTTGCTGGTGAGCAAAAAGAGTGCTTGAATAATAATGAGGAGAAAGAGAATGAATGTGAAGATTTATTGATAAATTTTGACGATGATAAGCACTAGAATTTCGAAAAGAAATATATGTCGGAATAATATTGGGAACATTCTCAATAATTAATAAATGTTAATTTATTGATAAAATTTAGACAGACAAACTAAGGAATTTACTACTATTTGACCGCACCTCTACGCTATATCTCGACTGTCCATTTTCCTCCCAGCCCAAAAGGGGATTCCCCGACATTTGTCCATTTAGTAGCGAAGGTAGTAGTAACCTCATTCAACAGTGCTTCCTCTCATGATCACTGGTCAGTTTACTTGTCATTATCTTATTACTAACTCTAATACTATGATACCGAAAACTTAGAATATTAAATCTCCGATATACAAGGTGTAACATATCATCGTCATGGAAATATTTTAGGGAACGAAAGTACTCCACAAAATAAATTAAAAAATATTACTAGATCCATGGTCAAAAACGCATAATTTTTTATATACAGGGTGGCAAAATTTCCCATTTTTCCAATATTTTGCGTTTTTCTCAAATATGGTTTGAGCTAAATTTTTAAAATTTCTAACACCTATTTTCTTTAAGAATCTTTACAGCAAAATGTCAAGATCACGGTAGTTATATGCAGAATGTTATAATATGTTTTTTGGGTCATGTATTATTTTATACTTTATGTCTTTTTTTTTGTAACACCCTATATGAATTCTAATACTAAATTCAAATTAATTCTTCAATTCTTTAGCTCTTTGGTCTTTTGCAATATTTTCGTGTCTGTCACAGGTTTCGTAGAATCTGCGAAACAAACTATCGATGCAAATTATGAACGTATAGGGAGTAATTAAAAAAATCATCTGGCTCAGTTATCATCTATCTGAAGCAATTCGTAATATTTCGTAAAATTTCTTAAAATAGAAATAAATCTAAACGAAATCAAAATTATTAAAACTATTAAAAATGTGCCACCTTGTATACCAAAAATGGTGCGTTTTTGACCATTGGTCTATTAGCAATTTTTCATTATTTTGCGGAGTACTATCGCTCCTTGAAATATCTCTCTAATGCTTTGTTCCTCCCTTTTTACAAACAATTTGTAAGTATTGTTGTTTTTCAACGTTGTAAAGCTCCCCTTTTTGTATCAAGAACGCCTGAAACTGGTTCCAAATAGTACAACATTAAGGCAATAATTCCGTTTCAAGTGTGGGCCGGCTCCTGGGACTCATTATTAATGATAGCTCTAATGTTCCCAGATTATCCCATTTTATGGGCAAGAAAATGAATCGCTTGCCCAATGAAGTGAGACAAACCGTTAGAGTTCCGATCAATGGTTTCGTCGTTTATAACAATTGTTTACGGGTTTACAATTTGATCGGTTTACAAACTTGCTAAAATCCATAATTGACTGCAGGAAACTGATAAGTCTACGAACAAAAAAAAACATATTTTGTCAGTGATTTATTATATCGATAAACCTGAGCAGATTGTAACCGACTGAGAACCAGGTTTTGACACCGGCATATTTAGGGCCAAAATTCCTCACCCTGTGGGTCAGGAAATTAATAGTGCCTGTCAGATTATCCCGGTATGAGTTTCCGTTTTACGGCAAATTCGTCTTCTTGTCACCAGAGGCACAAAATAAGCCATTAAAGACCTGCAGCCAGTGCATTAAGGCGTCACGTGGGTTGAAACGAAAACGCTTTCGAAAATAATCATGGTTTTTAAAGTGTCGATTCTAGCATGGAAAAGAAAAAATCCCTTTAAAATTACGGCTTATTCTTTTAAGTTTCCGGCAAGGCTAAAAGTCAGCTCATGCCCATGATGGTAATTGCATTTTTACATAAGATTGACGATATTTGCTAAAAACAAATCCTGAGCTTTAAAGAAACCCAGCAAGTTTTGGCACCGTTGCATTCACGACTTGACAGAAGTCATATGGTGATTTCTCTGTCACACTTGCACGGTAGTCAAGCCTGCCTGCCACCTTGTCATGGCAAATAAACAAAACGTTGTTGCCACTTACTAGATTAACACCAGATCGTAATTTTGGAATTTTGGCCCGTTTTGCTATGAACAAATCGAATGTAAGCAAAGCTTTGAGAAACATTCCTGGATTCGCGAATTTTTTTTAATTCATGGAGCGACACTCGGAAATTTTCAAATCCTTAACATTTAAAGAGTTCTCGTCTATTCGATGACTATATAACTCACCCTTTTTCCTAAATTAGTACATCGTCCTTAACAATAGCAAAATAATCATGACAACTCCCCCAGCATGCAGCTCGAACAATTATCTACAGAACAACAAGAGCGTCTTAACAAGATTCGGCCTAAGCTGCAGGAAACTGGTAGAATACGATAATTTCGATTTAAATTCAATTTATTAATGAATATAGACGAGGCGGATGCTGCAGCCAGAAATCACAATGGGGCGTGAAATATACGTGAATGTTATGAGCCTCACTGAGAGAGATAAATTACCGGTGCTTCTGTTACATTCGTATATAGTTTGAATAAACAGGCTTGGAATTGGCGTAAATGTATTACCTATGAATCTGAGCGGTGCATAAACCGTATGGACCGCAGTCGAGTATCAAAGGACGCAGATCGCAAATTGGGGCTTTATTAGTTTGTGCAAGAGAATGTATTAGGAAGCCAAATAGAGCGGAGCCCTTTGGAGTCTGCGATTGTTAGAAATGTTGATGCAAACATTAAAGCAGGGAAATGACAATGGTGTGCTCGGCATTCGCCGTAAAAACAATGTCATTCCTGTCATACGATAGACAATTGCAAATCTGTCAAACATAATGCAACGTTGGCAGAGTTGATTTCCTTGCAATAGCCTTTAAAGTCTTCTCTTTTGAGAACTTTCGCATGCTTTTAGAAACGTATCTGTACATTTTTAACCCATGACCCATCAAGAACTTTCGGAACTTATTTGAGAATTTTTCCTGAATGCTGAAATTTTTAAGGACAGGAGAAGGAACTTATGCCAAATTTTGGAAACTTTTGTGGAGTTCATAAAGACTTTTATTTGAGACTTTCGTGACCATACATATACTGCTATGTCATATAGGACGTGAGAATGACATGATTTATAGATTGGAGTGTTGATCATAGTTATTCTATCAAAATTGTTAAAAGTCTGCCGTCATACATTTCTATCAAAATATTATTAACATTTTTACTAAATTACTATCCAGGCACGATAAGAAAATCGAACTCTCGATTTTCTGATGATCGATCTCTTCGAATAAAATTGATGATAAAGCGATAGTCTAAAAATTGCGCTTCGTTTCAGTTCTCCCGAACATTCTGAGATTTGTTAAGGAAATTTTTGAAAAAAACTCTTGCAAATGAAATTGCAACGCCGCCCTTGGCATTTGACTTTAAAATCACATCGACGTTGACGCACAGATGTCAATTACGTACTTATCAAACAGAAAGCGCTGTTGCCAAAGCTGATTTTTTGCAGCGATTGTACCTCTATAAGCTCAGTCTTTCTTACATTAACGAGAATATCCGGATAATAAATTGAGACAGTTTCAGGTTCCCGGTTTATCCTCGACCAGAGTCCTTATTACGTGTTGCCATGCCTTGGCGACTGTATTTTATTACCTAAACCTGAGATCAGCCCAGTTTAAGCAATAGATGCAACCGCTTCCCATTGTGCTTATGTATTCATTAGAACAATAAAGCGAAATTCCTCCCATTGCCATTGTAAATGGCTCCCTTGTAGTGGGTAATACGGCGTCGGGGTCTTAATATGAATATTCATATGCGTGTATAAAATAAATACGATTTTCCAGGATTTGGTGCGAATTTAATTAATTTTGTGCAGGAATTCATGTCCTAAAAATCATTATTTTAAACTACAAGTTAGCTTAAATAATCCAACAGAGCTGGACAACTCAAATCGCTTTCAACTGAGGCCCTTCTGACCGAATATTATTAAATTTCGCAGATGTGACATTTAAAACCAATTCGGTGAAATTTAATAAACTAAATTCATATGCGGGATTAAATTATTGGCTATTATATTCTCATAAATAATATGAGGATGTAAAATAGGACCGAATGCCAAAACCGAAGTGTCTAAACCATTCAAGTAATTAATGCGAGTGATGCGCATATTCCACGGTTATTTCGATTGTTAATTTACAACGTTATGTAATATGAAGTCGGAATCGAATGCGAATATCATTAATCTAAATTCATCATTCATTGAAATTTTGATATATGTAGGCACTCGAGTTAGGCAGATTTAAATGAGGAAGAAAATTTGATTTAGCGTTGAGTTCTGTTAGTTGCGTGCCTGTGGTTTTCTGCACCGCCCAGAAGTTATTTGGTTAAATAGGATCTAAATCAATCGATACGAAACCAAACAGCGCTTCAAAAACTCTCATATTGTGTGCAACTACCGACTAGGTTTATTCAGTAATACTTTGAGGAGTTTTTGAAAAGTTGAGAAACTGTCTAATATCGCTTTGTTGTCACGCCGGTAGTGATTTTATTTTTATTTCCTTCTCTCTGGAACTTCCAATACATGCAAAGAATAGCAATCAGATATTCCTAGCGCGCGAAAGAATTTTATGAGAGAGCAACATTGCACTTGGCATTTGTCTCAAAGACGATACAGTCGCTAACGCACGGTAACGTCACTTGCGAATCCGTCAAACGCAATGCAGCATTGCCAGAGGTTAGCCTTATCCGGACTCCTCTGGCCTCACAGAAATTTTTGGACGCTCTCGCGTGCTTTCAAATTGGGACCCAAAGCCTCAATTAATGAGGTTTCTAGGTTCAGTATTGAACTTACATCCATGACCAAAGAGACCCAAAAACCCGTCATAAACTGAGATTTTTAATAGATTCCTGCTTTTTATCACACCGTCGATACTTCAGAGACACATGGAACAAGCAAATAGTAATTCAAATTAGAAATTCTATGTAGCGTTGAAGTAAACAGTAAAGTAGCACAGTGGTGCATAGCATTTGTCTTCAAAACGGTATGGTCGCTAACGCACGCTAACGTCAGTTGCGCATCTGTCAAACACAAAACAACATTGCCAAATATTAGCCTTATCCGAATTCCTCTGATATGAGCAACTTTTGGAAACGATCGCATGCTCTCAGATTGGAATTCAGGATCTCATTTAATGAGATTTCTAGACTCAATATTGAACTTATATCCATGACCAAAAAGACCGAAAAACCGCCTAAAAAATTCCAAAATTTTTCTGAAAATTATCAAAGGGTATTTATTTGTTGTCACATTATCGATATCTCAGCAACCCACAGGGAGATTGAATAACAGCACAAATTAGAAACCTCAGTATGGGGTTGAAGTAAACAATGAAGAAGTAAAACGGCCAAGCCATTTGTCTCAGGCTTAACATGCTCGCTAATGCATGTTTTGCTAACACGAACTAACCCGACACAAACTTTTGAAAGCTTTAATATATTTTCAGGTTAGAATTATTCAGGACTTTAAATGACACTTTTATGTTCCATGTTAAATGAATGGTCACTCACACACACATACAGAAAATTCGACATTTTTCTGAGAAGTTCCTAAAGAGAGAGGTACCTACTTTTTGCCACACTGTCTCAGGAAATTAGGTCAAATTCGGGCAGTTGACGTAAACAATGAAACGGCGAAATGGCAACGTGGCACCTAGCATTTGTCTTAAAAGCTAGGGGATAACTGACGCATGAATGTAAGTTCCAAATCTGTTAAACATAATGCAACGTTGCCAGATTGGATTTTGTTACAGGGAGATTGACCTGTTTTCTACTTGAACAAACTCTTTAGAGCTCTTTTGACCTTCAGTGGTCAACGAGACACAATAAACAAAAATTTCGTAATGATCTCGAAGTGACACATACGGATTCCGTACATAATCCACACAAAAAATTTCAAAATTTTTGCGAAAAAAAGTATTTTTCCTTTAACCTCCTTTTTGCTTTAATACAACAAAATAAGCTTTTTTTGGTTACTTCACTCCCAAATTCGAGACTCAAAAACCTAGGTTCCTAGCCTAATTACGACGCTGCACAGCTGCTATTCGTCCCATTCCCGGAAGACATTGTTTTAATAATCTGAAGCTTAGCTTCGCGCCTAGACTGCTAATAGCCCTAGATAAGAAACACGTAGGCGGTTGCTTATTAGACGGCGAATTTCCTGTAAAATTAATGCATTTGCTGGACGATGAAACGAGTTTTCCAGGAAAATTCCGCCAACAGTGTAATGGAGGCTAAACTAATTTTCCACCTCTTTAGCCAAAAATTGTTTTTACGGCTAATGGATGGCTGAAACGAGTGCAGTTTTAGTTTCACTCCAGTGAAACTTCAACAGGAAAGCAGATTACATAAATTGCAGGTAAAGATCTTCAATAACCCAAACACGATCCAGAAATTTTAGACCAAGAGCATTCTATTTTCTCCATAAACTCTATTATTTAAAACAATTTGTGATCCCGGACTGGCACCATATAATTCCAGATAAGGAGACACGTGGGAGGTTACTAATTAAACAAGGAATTTCCTGTAAATTTAATGCTGCTCCTCCTCTTTAAAGTGGTTTTCCCTAACATCCTCAAGTTGGAGCGTTAGATAACACCGATTTGCCCCTGATGGAAATCTGGCTCGTAGAGCTGCTAAGTCTGGATGAGCGGCGCACTCTGTGGCCTAAAGTGAATTATTATGTCGTGACGGTGGTTTATGAAAATGTTGTGGAATTTCCAGGGAGATGCACTGATTAATACAGTGGAGAATCAATGATTCCAGAAGCTCTGCTGCTCTGCTCCTTTGTTCCAAATAAATTCGATGTTTTGATTTGGAAGTTGATAGTTTTTTGCCTTCTCGTTTTCATACAAAGACGAGTTACTGTTGTCAAATGAAAAAAACAGATCCGTTGCGTTTCTATTGAATAAAAATTAATTTTTCAGATATTTGACAAAAAAGTAAATTTTTACTCTGTAAAATACCAAAATGTACCAAAGGCGTAAACGTCAATTTTATCACTTCGGGTTCCTTTGTAGAACCAAGATTTATACCTTCGTTGTTCTCCGTGAAAATCGTATTCGGTGCGCTCACATAATATAAAATTCTGTAGATTTCAGGGCTAATAAATGAAATCGGTGACTATTGGGCTATAAAAATTGGGAGGCGTGCTAGAGTTTTTTACTTGATTTATGAGCGTTTTGAATTGGAAATTTTAGAAGCATGATTTATAATCTTTTCTTGCTCCGCGAAACTCGGTGCTGGCACGCCCATGGTGCAAAACAAATTTGTGATTATTGAACAATGCAAAACCAGTGGCGTAGCGTCAATATCTTGCCAGATTTATGAATCGTATAAATCGGGAACTACGTTTTTCCTGCATTAATTATATCCGTTGAAATGTTCTACGCTACGCCTGCGAGTTTTTACACAAAAGAATATGGGAAGTGTGAACCAAAGCTGCGACTATTGAATGGTAGAAAATCAGTGGTGTAGCCGCACTTTAGCGAGAGGAAATCGAAGCAAAGAGGTAATGTCTTCAATTTGAACAAAATCTGGCTCTCGTTGCCGTAAGGTTCTGAACGAAGAAATAAATTTATCTGTCGTGAAAAAATGTTAGGCTGGACCAGACACCCCACTGCTTTTTGCCTGATGGCGGACATCCAAAACAAAGTTTTCCTCTTTGTCATTTTCTAAGTTTCCTCGTCGTCATGGGCCCTTTAAACTTAATCCCCCTTTTCACTCAAACTAGAGGTATCCCGAAATTAATTTCGCTCATAAATTAAATGGGATTTTAAGCGTCTAGTGGTAGTGAAATTGAAATAAATCAGCGAAAGAAAGTCAATTTTATTTAGGAAGAACGTCATTTATAGTTTCGCTCGGCAACGGACCAAAATGCGATTAATTTTAATTATTTATGCGTTAGTTATACCTCCCTCCAAGCCAGACGTCGACTTTATTTCCAGAGTGAGTTTCCATTTTACGTGCGCCAATTTACTCTTTCAATTCGCGATTTTTCCTCGCTTTTCATTGTCATATCATTTAATATGTTCGAGGGAAATGAATTCTAAAATTGGCAGTTTCTCAGACGTATTTTATGAATAAATAATGCCTTTTTCATTCCCGTTTTGAACCGTGGCTCGTCTAAGCGGCATTTCAGATGTGTAATTTTGGGGACGATTTGGATGTAATTTTTGTCGAAATGAAAATCCGGGGAGAACATGAAAAGAAGTACTGAATGAGTATTCTCCATTTTTGAAAGTGTCCTTTACTGTTTATACCCAAAAAATCCCAGAGCTGCAATAAATATACTCTTTACTTCCTCGCTGGGAAGGTGAAAACAAACCTCAATCGAATCGCCTTAATTAAAGACTAAATAGACCTCGATAACTCTAATTACCTAATATATCTTAATCGAATTTAGATAATTGCATGCCCGCAAATTCCCGAATTTTATTGGAGTTTGCATAAAATTTCTCCTCGAATCGGAGACTAATTCTATTAAAACTTCAGCGTTTCCCTTCTTCGAGCTAGAAAACTTTCGACGATGCCAACATCGGGAGGAAAAAGCAATTCTCGAACATTTTAAGTTTAATCAAATACGGACCATTAATTCTTCCCATTTGGAAAAATTAAATCAGCAGGTTTTTGGTCCGAACAATGGAGATCCATGTGCGCATTGTTCGTGCTGTATTAAAAGCCTTTGTTTTCATTCTTTGTTACGCATTTTATGTGAAATTTGTTTCGTGTCAAACACTGCGTTTGAATAATACTTATAACTGTTATTAATAGTGATAAATCGGCAATTTCTTAATGCACTGAACTTTGTCAAAATAAACGGGCGTTCTCGGTACTTTTTTGCGCTATATTCGTAATAGTATAATATAAAAATTTATTCAAATAAATCAGGAACAAAAAGCGTAAATTCCTTTTTCTGGCACCTAATATTATTCATATTCTATTATTCTATATTCACATTCTATCATTCTATTTCGTATTCTAGCATTCTAAGTTCACATTCTATCACTCTATGGTCATATTCCGTCATTCTATATTCATAATAGTAATATGAATGTAGAATTTTTTAGCTGCCACAACGAATTAACAGTTTCTTAATACGCTTTTCTATAGGTGTCTTTATCGATTTTGCAGCAATCTGAGCTTTCATCAAGAGACGATTACTACATTTTGAAAACTGTATTCGCGAAGTTTGAAGCACTAAAGCGCGATTTCCTATATCGAAAATATCTTTTCTACTTTTGCTCCCATTGAAGCACTATTTACGAGTTACTTTCTAAAATATAAATCATCCGCCGTTTCTGTGAAACATGAACGCTCTAGTGCCTCTGTGTCTACTTGTTATCATCTATTAAATTATTGAAACATTTGGCCCCAATGGGGGGGGCACAATGTTTGGGATGAATTTATGAGGCAAATTTGCAAAATCCCTTTATCCTGTTTGCTCTCCAAATCCACCAATCTCTTTATGCTAAGTTGAAAAGCACTTATATCTCCCCGAATCCAATATCCTTTATCTATACACTAAAGAGACATTGATTTGGAGTTGGCTCGGGAAGTATCGCCTTTGTAACATTCCAGGACCAATTTGGGCTGTATGTTAGTCCATAGAAGCAGTTTCGGGTATTTGTAGTGTTAGAATTGTGTTTTCCTCGAGGACAAAGAAAAATCTCCAATAAAGGGCTTCTACCTCACACTATACCCACTTCCCCATATAATATTCCCACATCATCATACTACTTAGTCGAGAAAAATGGAGCATGTTTTAGTTGATCCCCGGGAATATAATATATCCTTATAGAGATTTAATGGCGTAATTTTTCGCTCATCAGTTCCCGTATAGCGTATACCGTTTTGGGGCAACATCAATCAAATCGAGGGAAAATAAGCATGATAAAACGCTCGCTGGCCCGATATTATAAGTCATGATATTTCATCCTGAGCTTCGTTTCGATGTTGCAACCTTATTTAGAAACGTCCGTGACAAATTGTCCAATTTCTCAAACTACCGAGGCCACTTTAATAAATTTAAGCGAATCGTTAGCTCTGGTTTATGATCACGAGAAACACTAAAATCCGACCCTGGTTGTAAAACAGGGCCAGTTATTCGAAAAAGACGCGTTTCAACCTCCATTTGCCGCATGCATTTCAGTAGTTCTCTTAAGTGTTTGAGTTTATCTAGAAATGTTTACTAACAGCCAGTCGGTTTTTCCTATTCTTGATTAAATGGCGAGTCGGAACTAGGTAGCAAAATGACAGCAAACTCATAAATGACGGCCGAATTTTAGAGATTAACACACGTTATGCGTTCACCAAAAGGTGACGTCGCATTTGCATATTGTATGGAAAAATGGAACAATTTTATGCGACAGATTTAGGATGAAATAACAGTGCGATGACCTCTTATATATGTTACATGACTAAAAAATGAAGTTAACATTACGTATATTCTATGACGTCTAGAAATGACCAAAAATGACGAGGAAGAAACCTCAGCTCTAGGTCTATTTCTAAAATAAATAACGTTAAATTGTCTTTTCTGCACTTTTGAAGCAAAAGAAAATAATCACGTTACTCAGCAGAAAAGGCTTCTCTGGGTTTTCCTTCAATCGAATATAGAGCCGTATCCGATACCTCTCGATCCATCTGTCGATGCTGCTCGTCAATACAAGGTAATTTAAGTCTTTGTGTACTTTAATATGTTCCCATTGACAAGGTCGATTGATTTATCCAGAAAAGCAGCATCCTCCAGCCGCTATAAAGGAATGCGAATGAAGTTTTATTGCCGCCAATATCCGTATCCCCAGACACTAAACGGTTTCAGTACGTTCCTTGCAAAGGAAAAAAACCGGAATTTTGTCGATGTTGCGACTGTGTAAAATTCACTTAGATTTTTATATAAAGTTCTAGAAGTGTTAGAAGAGTTTCTTTAAAATCCCCCAAAATTTCCCATAATTTTCGTCTTATGAGTTCCCAAAAATTGCAAGAATCTAATGAACTATAGGCATAGACTAAAGGCCCCGAAAGTCCCTAAGGGTTCATAAGAATAGAGGAAATGCTCTAGTAAGATTTACTATCTACCAATATCATTTGCTGCGTTCTTTATGACGAATTATATCTGCTGCGCCCAGGTGGTAAAATGCTGTAAGAAACGGTTTTTTTTCCATCACATTTCAATAAAAGTGATATGCTTAACTCATGTATAAACTACTGATGAAAGTAATAGATCCGTCGCAAATGGGGAAAGGGTCAGAAAAAGCCAAAAGTCTGGTAATAGACTGCCAAGCACCAATGGTGAAAAACCAAACTTTTGGTTTTTTCAGGGCTCTCTCCACATAAACGCCAACAGCAAATAACCGAATCTTCTACGAATCTAAAACTACATCCGCACTGATTTTTCCTATACATTTTTTCCAAATTTCCCTTCTTAGACAGGATTTTCCATCACTAATAAAAAGTTATCTATTTCAGGAGGTTTGGACTTAACCCCCAAACATTGGTGGATCATAGCGACAGTCCTGCTACTAGCTGCAGCTGTTGGGGTGGGGGTGCCTATAGCCCTTAAAATAAGCGCTGGGGCGTCATTTGAGGAAAGACTGGAAGTAGCTTCTAGATTATTACAAGTAAGTACATTTTTTCCATTTTAGATGTTAAGCTGGATATAGAGGGTGTTAACGCAAATACTGAGCGTTAAGTATGTAGACAAACTCTATGGAATAGATCTGCAGCAGCTTAAGTTTGAAATTCAAATTTTCAAAAATCGTTCCTTAAATTTTCGAAATATGTAACTCAAATTTGGATGGGATTAAAGCTCGCATTATTTATCATATCAAGTGATTGTGAGAATCAAGAAAGAGTGAATTTTCCTTAAGAGTTCTTCCACATTCTACTGAAATTCTGTATGTGTTAATTTAGGAAACGCCATTGATAGATGGGCACAATGACTTGCCATGGAACATTCGGAAATTCATGCACAATAAGCTGAAAAACTTCAAATTCGATGGGGATTTACGGGAGGTGTCTCCATGGTCCAGCAGTGCTTGGAGTCACACGGATTTGCTCCGATTGGAGAGGGGTCACGTGACTGCTCAGGTGAGCAAATTTCTCATTTCTTTATCTCACTTCGCTCCCTTACCGAAATAGCAAATGTGCTCAAAGCTTTGAGCCATATCTTTTTACGGGGACAGCGCCTTCATACGAAATTGAGTGCCGACATAAAAGTCATTTTCGGTCGTATATGTCCTGAATAAATTGCTTCTCCTTGTCATCGCTCAAATATTTCCGTGTTTGACAAAAAATCGGAAAAGTGCCAGTTTGCAGCCGCATTGTGCTGACGAGAAATTTGCAAAGTTAGTGGTACACATTATAAATCCGCACTGCAAGCAGGCCACATGTGTGGCAAGGCAATTAGCTGATATCGTTTTTTGGCCTTTGGTGGACCTGGTTTATATGCAGTCAGCATCATTGGCGTACATCGCACTGAATAGCAAAATTACCCTCTACTAGAGTAAAATTAAGGCTCTATGGGAGCAATTTTAAACTGAAAAATGTAAATCGAAAAGAGTAGATAATTAATAAGACAAAAAACATAACAATAGTTATGTCGATAATTGGGAATATACTTAATTTCGTTGTTTGTTTCCCTTTAGAAACGCCACTGTCTTCCAAGCAAGTTAAAAATCAATATTTCTGCAAATTCAGAATACTCAAAAAATTATTGAGTTACAACGAAAATTTAAATGAAACATATGTGTAAATTTAAATCCTTACAAGAACGTGATACGCCAATGATTTAATGCATCCGGAGTGGTGTAAAGGATCTCTGCAATTGGAAAAATTGTCCTACAGATATAGCAAACGCAGAGGCTTACATAAATACTAAAAATTCCAAACTTAATCAGAGTTCTGTTTACTTTATCTAGAGAATAACTTCCATGCAACGAAGGAAATAGCCAATTCGCTGCTTCGATTTCACAATTTCCATGAAAACTATCTGGTTAACAAAATTATCAGAACTCTGATATACTGATACGATGAATTTTTAAAGAAACAGTTGACCAATGCTAATATTCTGATGTTAAGGAGGGCAATAAATTATGGTATTTAGTTGAGTGTTTGCAGTTTAATGACAGGGAGATTTCGCACAGCTTCAACTTTAGTTAACAGTGAAATTTTGATTGTGCTGTTAAATTTAACAGTCAACTGGGCAATAACAGGCAACGATTGAGCGTATCTACGGAAATTACAGCAACATCCAAAATCTTCATTGATTGAGACTGTCTTCGACCCGGATCTAGACAATTTGCACGGATTAAGGAAAAAAATCAATCAGTGAGATTAATCCGTCATGATAAATCTATGACTATTTTCGAAGAATGCGGAATATTGAAAAACATAGATATTCATCCAACAAAAACTGCGGCGTTCAAAACATGATTTTTAACCAAGAACCAACGACAAGAAGAAACATCAAATGAAAGATGTAAATTTCGAAAATTGCTGGAAGGAAGTGATATGCCAATGATTTAATCTCTCAGCCACTTTTTCTAGTTATTTTAAACTTCTCCCATGCACCCACCTAAAGTTTCAATTCCATCGAATTCCAAATTCTAGAATCATTGCCTTTGATGGAATTCATCGGAATTTTGTTTCTAAAAGACTCACATTTTCCTTTAAAATGCAATCAAAATCTCTGCTAAAATAACTACAAATGCCCGTTTCTCGGTCTCATTTTTTGGGCCATTTTCAATTTCAGATTCCCGGCCCTATCTATCGCCCAGAGAGCGGTTGAGCTTGCCAAACAACGTATCATGAGGTCGTGTCAAGATAAAGGGCGAGACCGCAAAGGCATTCGCTATTCCCGGACGGCCGACCACAGAATAAAAGATATTCAATTTTCATGAAAACTGGCATTAGAGGAGTTTTTTGCTTTTTTTCTTGCTTTCTCTTTCAGATTTTGTTTACTGTCGGAACACTCATATTGTTTTCAAAGTTAAGGAACAAGCTCAGTTTTATAATTAAATCCATAAAAATTCTTATAAAACTCTTCAATTATTTCCAATTATCAGTACTCGCTTAGATACAAAAAGACGTTCTATCATATGAAACTAACCTGAACTAACCTAAACATTTCTACACATGCACTGAAGCTATCCAGATTGTCTAGTTCTAAATTGCTGAACAATAACCGGAATTCTCCATTGCGTTCAAGGCAATCCTTCTACTTCGGCAAGTATTACAACACAAGAAATTAACGTATCTCATCAGACAGTGTGGAGAGTATTGAAAAAACAGAAATATCGCCCATTTAAAATTCGTATTACTTAAGTCGTGCATCCAAGAGATACAGAACGAAGGACAACGTTTTCTAGGAATATCATGGCACTATTGGAGCAAAATACCCATTTTCTTTCCAACGTGATATTCACGGATGAGTGCAAGTTTACCAACGCATGCATGTTCAATCGTTACAATGGACATGTCTGGTCCACTGAAAATTCACACGAACAGTTGGTTTATTTGGCAATACAATCACTGGACCATACATTTACAAAGACAATTTCACCACAAATGGGTATTTGCACTTATTAAGGCCTTATCTTACGGATTACATCGATAACAACATTTGCCTCAACCACTTAAACAGCCTTTGGCTATAGCAAGATGGTGCTCGCCACATAACGCTAGGAGGATTGCTGACTGTTGGTCTGAAATATTTCCCGGTAGAGTCATTTAAACAATAGAGACATGCGATGGCCGGCGCATCCACCAGATCTTTCCCCATTGAATTTTTATCGATGGGGCACTGTGAAAGACCTCGTTTATAAATCTGCACTCAACGACATTAAAGAGCTGCGAAGGAGGTTCATCACAACTTTAAGAACCGACATAAGAAAAGAGGATGTTTTAAGAACAAGGTAGAATTTGAAAATACGCATAGAGTCGTGCTTGGAAGATCGCTAGATACTTCTGTTAGCATTATATGTGGATACGGAGTTCTTTAATATTGGAAAGCCTACTACACCTTCAGAGTTCCAAATTCAAGCTTTGGAGCCAGAAAATGCGGTTTTTTAGTGTCGAAAACGTTTTAATTTGTGTTAATCCGCATTATATTTGGGCATTTTTACAGAAGCACTTTAGCTTTATAATGAAGAGTACAGCAATAGGCGACAGCTTCATAGCTGCAAGTCCGATAAATCATCATGTAATGTGTTTCCAGAAACTACCCGGAAACCATAGATCAAACTCATGATGTGTTGAGACAACTCCCTAAACGAGGGTGGACAACTTGTGCTGAATTTAGACCCGTCATTAGGATTATTAATAAGAATAATTCTCTGAAGGTTTTATAGGCAAATTGAGCAGTTAAACTTTCATTAATCCACACATCAAATGCACATATCACCCCCGGTTTTATTGGGTCGCAAGGGACAAATGGGAACGATTAAACGCTTTAAACTGTAAGAGGCCATGCAACTAAGTTGCCACTTCTGCTACCAACATTTGGCTGCAGCTTCTCAGCTGCAAGCGTGTTATGAGCGCATAAATCTTTGCTTAATCCAATGCATTTGCCAGAGCTGGAAGGAATTATGCTCCGGGTTGCAGGCGTGTATGGATATGGCCATTGAGCCATAAAAAACTTTCGTAATTTTCGAGAATTTGAAGAGGGAATCGCTTTTGAAACTAAAAATTGAATTGCTGGTGAACTACCCTACGAAACTACCATAAGATTGAAGATCCTCTGGTCGGATTGAGAATACAAACTAAACATGGAACGCACTGCTCCTACGTACAGTGATTAAAGTTCAGTGGCGTAGCTTCAGGGGTCTGTTGGATTCAGGATTTATTCACTTCTTTAACAATTTTTGTCTCTAGAAGCACTGCTATAATTCCCGCGCCCTACAACTCTGGTTTTAACTGATGACACTGAACTTAGACAATCATCTATTGCCTCAAATGCATAAATTGCGACTCTTCTCTTGAGGGTTCGCTTAGATTTAAAAATCTCATTACTCTTCCTTTTTTTGTCTCTGCAAACTGAGCTCATAATTCTTGCGCCAATACGCCTCCTCCTATGGTCTTATCTAAATAAAATTTGTCAAGATTCCAGACAATCAGCAAATTCTTAAATTCAAAAGCATAGCTTCAAGGTTCTTTTAGGGTTAAAAATCTCATTATTATTTCTGACAACAATTCATGTCTGCATAAAGTAAATTCATAATTCCTACGGCCTGTGCTTCAAGTCTTCGTCTCATGTTAATGAAGTTTTTTCTCGATCATCGACAAATGTATTAAAATTCATATATTCAGGAACATAGCTATAATATACTCGAGACTTATCCATTTTTTCTAACATCTATCGGTCTCTGAAAGGTAAGCTTCCTACTCCTTATCGCTCTGCTTTTGGTCATATTTAAATAACATTCTTCAGGGTTCAATAAAACCTATAAATTTCTCAAAATCGACAAGTTCAATGACGCAGATTCAGGATCCTTTCGTTTTTTTTCACTATTCCTTACAGTTTTCATATTTGGTAAGGAAACTCATGATCCCTGCGTCAAGCGCTTCCGATTTTTAATTAGATTTAAATAACATTCTTCGAAAATACATACAAAGAGTGTCCCCCATGAAGATAGTCAAAATGCCCTTTGATCCAAATTGAAAAGCTAACTGAATGGGCATATAGTTACATAAGTTATAACCTTAATGTCCTATGCCAATCAGTTGTGCAAAATACCCTTACCCCCACCCCCTAGACCAAAAAATCCTTTAAACCACCAACTTCTCAATTATAATTTTTAACTTAAAAATTGGTTTTTCGAAAAATCTGAAAAATCCCACATATATAGAAAACCCTAGCGCATTCGCCATATTTTTTTCGTTTTTTTCCCCTAAATTTTAATCTAAAAACGATTTTTAAAATTTCAAAATGGAATAACTTTTTCTCAGAATGGGCTGCAGATCCAGTTTTTTTTTTAAATGATGGGCATTTTTATGGTAAATCTAAGTGTATATAAAATGTGTGTATATAAAATTTTGGCTACGCTACAAAAACTCAATTTTTTGGCATTTTTTTGAATACCAAGCTAAGTATTTCGGCTTTTTTTGAGCATCTGATGCTCTTTTTGATATCCAATAGTATCTATTTATAGCATTTTATGACGAAATCTTTAATTCAATAATAAAAAAAATGCCAAAATAATGATTTTTTTACATTTTTCAACATGACGTAACTTAAAAAATTACATATTTTATATACACTTAAATTTGCCTTAAAAATACCCATCATTTGAAAAAAACTGGACCTGCAGCCCATTTTAAGAAAAAGTTATTCCATTTTGAAATTTTAAAAATCGTTTTTAGCTTAGAATTAGCATGAAAAAAAAATGACGAATGCGCGAGGGCTTTCTATTCTATGTCTGATTTTTTTTCAGATTTTTCGAAAAACCAGTTTTTAAGTTAAAAATAATAATTGAGAAGATGGCGGTTTAAGGCTTTTTCGGCCTAGGGGTGGGGGTAAGGACATTTTGCACAACTGATTGACATTAAAGGGTCATAACTTATGCACTTATATGCCTATTCAGTTAGCTTTTAAATTTAGATCAAAGGGCATATTGACTATCTTAATGGAGGGTACTCGTTATCAAAATCTATAAAAACAGGGGCTTATAGGCAATTCAGGGTTTTATAGGCAATTTAACTCTAATGAGGAACAAATTCAAAAAAATCACTTTGTATACGGAGTGTTCTATATGAATGAGAATAGTTTCAGGGTCCCAACCGTAGTGAAAATATTCTTCTAAAATTTTAAAATTGCGACCTCCGTACAATAGTGTATATTGGGTTGCGAACATTAAAAGTTATTTATTGCAACATTCCACGTACAAGACTATCTTATCGGACTTATTCAAGTACTATTCTCATTTTTAACTTAATAGAACGAGGACAAGGTTCCAGCAAAAGACGAATTCAGCTACTAGGTCACTGATTCACAATAGGAATACTTTCTTGGCAACCAAACAGCATTACGATGCTGCGTCCAAAATATCTATGTGATCGAAGATAGGTGTGTTCCGTATCGAACATATGCAATTATAGCCGATACAATACTTTTCGATTTCGGAAAATTCCGGCACCGACCTCCAGGACAATATCGAATTATTTGCTTTGTTGTCCTGGGGCCCATGGGGCATAGCCTTTCTCATTTTTCACAAAAATGAAGAGAAAAGTTTCTCATTTGATTCGTACAGCCACTGCGCTGTCCTTAATTAAGTCAAGAGTTAAACGCCAAAACTGGCAAAGCAATAAATTTTTATTAACACGTACTTATCTCCTTTTATTACTCTATAAAGCACACACTTAATGGGTATCGAGGGCCATCGGCAGGAGTTTCAAATTAGATTATAAAGCAGACAGGTATTAAAGTTATGGCGGGCTGCGAATATTAAGCCAAAATCCTGTGCTTAAGCGGCGCTATAATTTAATGTCTATTATATTGTTAAATAGAGCAGCTCCATAACAAAATTGAATAGAGCTCAATGTATAAAAGATAGATGGGTCGTTTTGATTATGCTTCAAAGCCGAAGGCTTAAGAACGGTAGCGATATCGGACAGTGGGCGTCTCGGGACTAAACAAAACGGCTCTATACTAATGATAGGCATTAATGCATCATAAAGTTGGATTTTAGGAGTTATGTTCAATCTATTTTCCACAATTTGACAACAACACTCTCGCAAGAACCTTTCGAGGGCGCAACGGCCCTAAGCCTCATTAAAAATTTAAGAGTCAATCACACCCTTTTAGATTATGTTTACCATTCATGTTTTAGAATGCACGTACACCCGCCTGAGACCTAAAGTATCCACTTGGGGACCACTTAAGCCCTTGAGAGTAAAGGGACTTCGAGAAGATGCCCGCAGGCTTTCATTATATCGTTGACTTTTCTGGTTTTTTCATGGAATTTTGTATAGTGAATTATTCATAGTTTTTTTAGAGTGCGGTAGGGAAGGTCCAAATTCGAGGCTCAAAGTTGGATTCTTGGTTTGAGCCCTTTTTTTCATGTAGGAACCCTGTAGGTAGGTGTTTTATGCGATATTTGAATTTCTATTGAATACAATTGATTTAATAGGTTTAATAATAGAAAGTGAGCATTTTCTGGTGAAATTAAGCGATATTAAAAACATACTTATTGGAAATGTTAATAATCCAAACAATTTCCATTAGTATTTATAATCTTTCACCATTTATCGGGTAGATGATGGATACCCTCGCCATAGAAGCTTAGTGGTTTCGAGACAAAATAGTTATCGAACCATTTTTGAGCATCTTCAAGTTTAGAGAACTGCTGGGCAGCTAGATGACGCTATATTGATCTGAATAAATAAAAGTCAAAAGGGGTCACATCTGTAAAATACACCGCATGCTGGAGACTTTCCCAGCCTAAGGATATTACCGTATACAGACGAGCATTGTCACTTACCGACTTCCGCAATTTCAGAGCCTCATTTAATTTGATCATTTGGGCGTAATGATGTTCAGCTGTAACAGTTTGACCAGGTTTCAGGAGCTCGTAGTAAACGACTTCCTTCCAATCTCACCAGGCACATAGTAAAACTTTCTTGGCACGAATATTCGGTTTTGCAACTGGTGTGAATGGCTGGCCTGGATCAACCCATGCTTTTCTGCGCTTAGGATTATTATACAGAAAATTCTTTCCTTTATACCAGGAAAGCAAGTACATGCAGATGTCAACTCTTCGATTTTTCTTGTCTTCGGTTAGCTCATCAGGAACCTGTTTTCTTTCCTTTAGAATCTTTCTCGTTATACACAGTCAAACCGAAATTGCTTGTTGGCTCACTCCTAACTATTCTACAAGCTTTTTTCGATTTGGCATGGGTTTTCGTTCAATAAAGTTTCAAGTCCTTCGTCTTCAAACTGTTCGTGGATTGTTCTCAAGATAAAAATTTCCCTAGCGAAACTTTTTAAACCACAATTAAAGCACCAACAGAATTATTTCCCCAGGCCGAATTAATCATTTCTGTAGTTTTAACAACATTTCTGTTCAGTTTAAAATAAAATAACACTGATATTTTTTAATTCTACCTGCTAACATCCACTTTTAATTGAATTTTATGCACTGAATGATAGCTCGTAGGCAACTAAAATTTTTATCATGTGAAGAGCAATGCCTAAACTACACATGCGCAAAATTGGAGACTAATTGGATGAGTCTACATATATTTTTAATGTAGCTAACTTCAGTGCTCAGCTTCTTTTTGTACATCTATTTATTTACTTGTAGAAGTTGTCACACATATCTCTTCTCATTTTCGAGTAATATCAGAATTATTTACTCGATTTTCTTTCTACAATCATTTCTTGATGATTTGCGAATCATTTCAGTTTTCGTAAGATCATGATGTTTCCATCAATTTCAGGTCTCAAGGACTACTTTTTTTAACCAAATCAACAATCTATATAGCAGTTTTCATTTCCTTCAGATCTCTATTCAGCATCCCAAAATTTCTTTTATATTGTATTCTTTTCAGATTAAAAAAAAAGCAAGAGTTCTAAAAGACTTAACGTACTATACATACGAGTAAGTTGTAAATTTTAACGTTGAAGCAGAAGTAGGTACAATTAATATAAAGGGGAATTAGTAATAAGTAAGTAACAATACAGGGTGTAACATATTACCATGGAGGTATTTCAGAAGGCCCTAATACTTTGCAAAATAATAAAAAAATGCTGATGCACCCATAGTCAAAAATGTGCCATTTTCAATATACAGGGTGGCAAAGTTTCACATTTTTTCTCACCCATGTCTTCAGTTAAAATTTTAAAATGCGAAACGTTAAAAATCAAAACAAAATTATTAAAATGGCTGAAACTCAATCATGGCATCCTATATTACAAACATAAACATGTAAACTGGCCTTTCTTAAGTTGCATCAATAAATAGTTTTGCAAATTTTACGAAAATACTGCTAGAAACCAAAAAGCTAAATAACTAAAGAAAGAATTTAAAAATGGTATCAGAATTCCGACAGGGTGTTCTAAAAACGACGCAAAGCACAAAATATTACATGAACCAAAAAAATATAATACCCTGTATATGGCTACCAACGATTTTGACATTTTGTTATAGAGGGTCTCAAAGAAAATAGGTGTATGAAATTAAAAAAATGAACTCGAGGCATACGTGGGAAAAACGCAAAATATGAGAAAAAGTGTGAAACTTTACCGCCCTGTATATCAAAAATGGTGCATTTTTGATCATCAATCTATTGGCATTTCTTTATTATTTTGCACAGTATTATTGTCATCCAAATTATCTACATGATAATATGTTACACCCTGTATAATTTACATACTATAGTACATAAGTATTCTGCATTTTGATACTGAAATTAGAATTGATTGGTGTTTGAGTCAGTAACAGCAAAGAGTTTCGATGTTTCTGCAGTCACGTTTCTTACTGACAATAACATTATAATGTTCAGTATGATGACTCCTTACATGCTCATAAATAATTAACAATAAAAATGCTTAATATATAAGAGTATAAAATGACGAACTTCATTTATTGTCGGTAACATGTTACACATACTAAACAACAATATAATAGTGAGTCTACAAACCTAGAAAATATTGAAAATAGTCTTCATAATAACAAGGAAAACAGTAAAAAATTTGTGTGTTGTTTTACATGTAACAGTGAGAAGATGTAAGTATAGATACACTTTCCTGCATGTTCTTCATTTAATTTCAAGAGTGAATCTGTTGTAAATTAAAAGTTATGTAAGGAACTTAAACAGTCATAAAACCCCAAAGGAATCACTTTTATATGGAATTTTAATAATATAATATTTTGACCTATATTTATTGCTAAAGGAAGATTATAAATGTGGAAAAGTGTGAACAATCATCAATCATTGTCTTGTATGTATACCATTAATTTGACACAAATATTATACCTTTCCATTTTGAGAACCTCCACAGTTTGACCTCTTAGCATGTTCCATGCACACCTCTCTTTCTGAGAATCACCTTCGGCTTTGATTTTCTCTTAACCACCTGTTGCAGTTGCTCCAAATTGTGCCGAACCAACACCACTTTCAAAAGGCGACAAAAAATTGCCTTCATTTGGAAAGCTACATCCCCTGGATGTTGCCGAATCTGCCTTTTTGGGAATTTATAATATCTGTATGTCAAACCTTTTTTCTCTTGATAAGTAACTTCATAACCACAACTTTCAGCAACCTTTAAAGGAAGTTTATTAATGTACCATTCAAGCCTGTCCAATTTTCGGCTCTTTGTGACTTCAGGGCACATGTGATTATCTCGTTTAATCAGCTCTAATCCTAGATCTGATGAAAATGGTATGTGAGAGCAAGTGTTAAATTTGATAGTGTTGGTAATTAAGGAAGGAATGGGGGTGTCTTCTTGGGTGAGGCTTGATGTGGTTTCCAGTTTAAATAACCTCAAGAATTCATTCTGATTTAAAACTTGTGGCTTGTGTAAAATTACTCTAAGGTCAACTATTGGTTGTGACTCTATGTTAGGAAGATTTTCTGAGGACTTTTTTTGCTTGCAACAGCTCCTAGGCAGCAAAGTCCTCCGTTTAATTGGAATGGCACTATCGATATCACTGAGCTTTCTCTTGCGATATATCCATTGTTTTGAATCAATGTCAGTCACAAGCAATTCGGTGTTCAAATTTTCCGAGGGTTTTTTAAAAAATTCGCAACATTTGTAGACCAAGAAGCGCAGCAACGTCATGAAATACTTGCCATCTGAGGTGAGAGTCTTCGAAATAACTTGCTCGGAAGGCCACCATTCTGGCTTTTCTGCCTCTTTGAGGAAAAGACTTCTGCATAATCCTGCGAAATCCTTGGGCTCTTCAGTAGAGACATTGGAGCTGTATTTAACCAGTTTCAAAACAAATTTCTCCAGATAATCTCGATTCATTTTTTTCACAGCCATTTCGGGAAAATTGCCTTTGAGTACCTGGGTTAGTACGTGGGATTTATTGGGCAAAGTTTTCATTTTTGTATTGGGATGTTGATGATGCAATCTGGCAATAACAAACTTTTTTTAAGAAAGTCGTAAACACTTGTAGCCACTTCCAGGTACAATCATATACCTCTGTTTTTGAACGACTGTGACACTGACGCTGCAAGCCGAAGTTAATTTGTAACTGACGCATATTAAATGACGTAAAACGGAAAATTTCTGCATCTGCATTGATTTAATGTTGTCGACTTTCGCTACCTAACGGTAGATGGCAGGTTTAGACGATTTCGTATAAAACTTTTTTATAATAACATTCTCGCTGCTATTTATAAAAAAACTAATACTACTGATATATATTTACTGTTACTAAAAAACTGTTATTCTAAATCCGAGAAAAGCTTTTCTTAGACCTCTAAACAATAAATTCCAACACAGAAATTCAGAAAATGAATCTCCATTATATACCTATTGATCCAAATATTTAAGCGGTAGATGGCGCTGTGCTAAACTAGCTGATTGGTCCAAATTTTCCAACGAATTCTCCATCGAGAATAAGAAAAAATCTTAGAGAAGAGAATATTACCACACAGCACACCCTCCATAAGAAGGAGCGAAGTGACTTTAAATGCCAAAACTCATATTTATGAGTGATATCGAGAACCACAAAAGTACAACTATCTCTTGAAATGGTGTTAATACGAATCTTGGTTGAGAGTCACAATGGCCAAGTTTCGATATGCGACATAAACAGTGTGTCCCAGATACTGTATCTATTGTGATAATCGAAATCCCCATACATATGGAACCAATTTTGGACACACCGTATACGGCGTAAGTCGTATTCCCACGTACGCTCCCCAGGCGAAGACCCAAAATTTGACATTAATTAACAGTCTAGCGTTATTTAAAACATTAACTTCAACAAATCTTTTTGAAGGAGATTTGTTATGCAAATATCTCTCTCGTTACTTTGCACAAGTTGTGATCTCACGTACCTTTCAATTGAAGATCGCCAAATCTGACTGTAATTATAAATGTTATAAGAGCTGCAGCTCATTCGTTCTCTGTCGAAGAAAATTGAGTGTACCCATTTTTCCCCCAGTTCTTTAGCAACATGTAAGAGTGAGAATCAAAGTTCAATCCAGTAAAATTAACCAATGGCATTTTTTACCGATGTCGCCAACAATTTCATTCATTTGAAATTTTCAAAGAGTTAATTGACTTATCCAAACACTCTCTTTGTAGTTCCTGCAAGTCGGGTTCCCACGTACACATCCCCCTTTTTCAACCGAGCTTGAACTTAAAACAACTTCGAATCCACTCTCTCCATCATTAATCTTTAAAACATCTCTCTAACATCGATAAAACTCATTTATTTTCAGTTTTGGGCTGCGTACGTACCATGCGACTCTCAATACAAAGACGCAGTTCAACTCACCCTCGAACAAATCGATGTAATACGAAGATTTACAGACTGGTATCATCCCCGTCTCGTACTGTGCACTTCTGCAGAAGGTTCAACATTCCTGTAGATTATTTCTTAAAAGGTTTTAAAACTATAATTTCAGATATAAAGACTGCCCATCAAAACCACCACATGTGTTCACTAATAGGAGTAGAAGGCGGCCACTCTCTGGCCGGAAGCCTAGCAGTTTTAAGGACTTTATACCACGTCGGAGTTAGATATCTTACGTTAACTTCAACTTGTAATACCCCCTGGTAGGTTTCGTTGATATGTCAAAATACTTTAAGTAAATATTTTCGTAATTCCAGGGCTGACTGCTCTCACGTAGATATGCCTGGAAAGAAACCTGAGCATGGGGGCTTAACCACCTTTGGAAAGGTATTTCATTCTGTAATTTTTAAGTAAAAATATTAAATGCGGTTTTCTTAGGCTGTAATAAAGGAAATGAACCGTCTAGGCATGATCGTAGATCTCTCTCACGTGTCAGTCGGCACGATGCGCGATGCGCTGGACGTGAGCAAGGCTCCAGTTATATTCAGTCACTCTTCTACACATTCACTGTGCAACTCAACGCGCAACGTCGCCGACGATACACTGCGCAGATTGGCCTTAAACGGGGGCATTATCATGGTTAACTTCTATTCGTTATTTCTGACGTGCAGAGAAACTGCCACTGTAGCTGATGCAGTTGGTAAGTTACATTTCAGAATATTTTACATTGAATATATTTGTATATATGTGATATTTTAGCTCATATTAATCATATTCGGGAAGTGGCTGGCGTGGACAATGTAGGCATCGGAGCTGGTTACGATGGAATAAATTAGTAAGTAATGATTGGTGGCATTTAAATCTGAATTTGTATGAGAAAAACTAACACAATCGAAATATTTTAGCGTGCCTCAGGGACTAGAAGACGTTTCCTCCTATCCAACTCTCTTCGCCGAGCTCATCGGGACCGGAAAGTGGAGCGTGGAAGACTTAAAAAAACTGGCGGGTCTGAATTTTTTAAGGGTGATGCAAAATGTGGAAAGAATCAGGGATGAATTTAAAAGGGCCAATGTCCCTCCCTACGAGGACGTGATGCCTCGACCGAAAGGGACTAGTAATTGCACATCCCAAGCCAACTATTAAGTCACTAAATTTTTTTAACTTGTATCAAAATGCTAGTTCAAAATGTCTGGTGTATGTATGAGTGACATTGTACCCAGTGGCCATCTTGGATTAGCAGTCGACGTGATGTAAAAATGGCTGCTGTGTGCATGACCGCCCAGCAGCCATTTTCACTTAGCTGTCAAAATGGTGAGACTAAAAATGGCCATTATGAATAAACGGATCTATTTTGGACTCAATGTCAGTGGCCATTTTTAATCAGCGTTTTGACAGCGTTGCGTGATGTGTCAAAGAACAGATATATTTTGTAATTTTATAATTCTTAATTTTCAATTATATTGCAGTCATATGAAACAGAAAATCGCACACTTAAGTTATTTATACATCTGAAAATTGCCAGTAGAAGATTTGAAAAGTGCCAAAACTACTTCCGCTGCAATGGCTTATTTAATCTTCAGTGCTCACAATTAAGAACTCATTAGACACAGTCCAGTCCATTTTCATCAAAGGGACCTTTCGGAGTTCTTTGAAAATTAATATAGGGCGTTCCGATTGGCTCTCAGAATAGCTATTTAAAGTGGATGTCAAGACGTTCTTCAAATAATTCTAAATATCCGATATAAACAGTGGTACCAAAGACAGATTCGGAAAACGACGGTGATTAACATGTAAACAAATACAAAAGTTTCAATGTCGGCCACCACGGACCATTACAGGGGAAAAAAATCAGCTAAATATTTTCGAACTATCGTAAACTTGCGTAAAATTGCAGATCAGCGTGACTCGAATAGTATCAATCAACACGTAGTTATCATGTTAATATTTTGGAAGAAACATGTTTTGCCGCCATTGTAATTTTGAATATCAAGTATTTAATTTTATAAATTGAGAAATAATACGGTAGAGAGAAATGACTAGATAGAGGATTGTCCGAATATTTACTAATTCAAAATGGTGGCTCAGATGTACAAATGTTGATTCAAAATGGCCGCTGGAAACAATGTCGCCGCACAGGTAAACATAACACTTTGACAATGACGTTGATGTGGATAATTCGCATTTGACAATTCTAAAAATAAACGCTAATAATTCTGTTGCCATTTTCTTTGCTTAAATCAAAATTGACGAAAATTTCGAATATAAAGTAAAGCAGCATAACGAACAGAAAATAATCGGAAAATATATTTAGAAGGAATTTCAACAAAATGAGTCCGAAAAGTCCCTTTAAACAGTAAGGCCGAAACCCTGCTTTAATAATTTAAAACTTCTTAAGAGTATTTATAGACTGATCCCTTGCCAGGGTATACCACCTAAGACTTTGCAAATTTTCCATACAATTTTGATACGTTTAGCTAGACTAGTAATTAAGCAATCCCTCATAATAATAATTAAAATAAGTACAATTATTCATACCTTCATTTCTAGTCATCCCTATAGAGCGTCATAATTTAATAAGTGAATTAATAGAGTTATGTACCATGTACAAGAGACATTTTATATTAAATACATTTAATAGTATGATTAATATTGGAAATGGTGCTAAACACTACAAATATTAAACGAATATTATTAATACAAAGCGACAAATCATAAAGTTTGGTTTGAAATACACCTACTAGAAATTAATTACATTGTGGTTTAATTTATGTATCAATGTTCAATAAAAGGCAGAAAGTGACTAGGATAATTCCACATAGTTTTAATCTTGTTGTAATTATTGTAAATACATACTAATAATGATGATTTTTGTAGGTCAAGTATAATGGTGTCTTCAAACACATTTCGCACGCATATTTATCAAAATTACGATCAAAATGGAATAAAACAAACATAAAGTAATTGTGTGAAATGGGTTTTTGACGTCACTTTTTTAAATTTCTTTATCTCTTTCGAACTCTGAAACGAGTAATTTTATGTGGGTAATTCTAAAATAATTAGTAAAAGGATGCCAAATTTTCTACCTTAGCTAAAAGCCTTTTGTATATATTTAAAAACGGCATTCCTCAACTTTAGGTAATTTTAACATGTGAATAGTATTAAATGTACATAATCTAGGTATTGCACATAGACATTTAGAGCACATTTCGATAAAAAAAAATGGTAAATGATACTAGAGAAGTAATTTATATTTTCCTAACTGTGCTTAGATTGCAATTAGAAATATTTTTCCAGCATCTAAGCAGTGAAAATCGATAAAACTTCAAAATTATAGGATGACGTGGTAAAAAAACTTGTTAGATCATAAGCACTAATGAATTTTATTAATAACAAGCTGTTTTGCCCTTAAAAACGTGTAATTTCACCACTGTGCCCGTATCATTGTCATGCAACACAAAATCAGGGCCATTTCCAGAATCATGCCGTTGTCCTTATTTATTACATGAAATTAGAGAAAAACAAAAAACAGATGCTACTCCTGTTAGTCATACTGAGGAGAAAGCCGTTAGTCAATGTATCTTATTTTAGGGAGTTTTTGAGAATTTTGAAGTTGAGTCTCGGAATCAGTGGTAAATATCGTGTATACAAATGATGAAATAAAAAATATTAAAGGCTTTTAAGGAGAATGCAAGATTCTTTATTGTGGGTAATTTGAGACCACCGACGAATTCTTGGAGATTTTTTGTTCTAAAATCGTATAAAAACTCCCTAAGAATTTCGCCAACGTAAGAGTTCTTGATATATTATCAAATTTTCAGCTGGAATGCCTGGAAAATATATCCAATTGTATTTAACTATTTTCTGGCATGTGTGCTCTAAGCACTTTACTTTTATATCCTTATACTAAACCCGAAATGGAGTCCTTCTCCACCGAATATAACCGTTTTCATACTTTAAAATCAAAACATCCATTATTTCCATCCGTTGCCCGAGCAGATAAAGCAAGATCAAGTAAACGATTTTAGAATATGTGCATTGTGCCATGCTGAGCATCAGACTTTATGCATTTTTCATAAGAGATTGTCGTATTCGGATATCTAAAACATTTTACGAGCTTTGCATATAACGTATGGTGGTGCAAGGTAAAACGTCTAAAACGTTTTGTTCGGGTTGGAAACGTTGGTAAGAAGCCCATAAATTTTACATTTTCTCTGCTTTCGTATAAACAGGCGAATGTTTGTTTTCTTCCTGTTTCGAGAGAGTTCAGGACGTGAGAGGTACATGTGTGTTATGCTAAAAAAAGTAATTTTTAATGTATATCGAATGAGAATCAATGTGTATTAAGATTGTAAAATCTAATAGCACAATATGAATGTTAAAATTTAAAAATATATTATATTAAAAATTAAAATAGATAGGTGCTGTGGTAGGAAAATAATAATACCTTAAGTTTGTAAATTTGTAATTAATACCTATGTAAAATAAATTTAAGAAATTGTGAAATATCGCTGGACCAATTTCTTACTACAAGTAGGATAATTTAAGCCCTAGACGTTAATTTTCCGACATATCACTACCTAAGTAATAGATAATAAAATGTCAAATGATGCGGCATTTCATCAAGCCTTGGGACACTTAAATGTACCGCACCATCATCAGTACTACTTCCAGTTAATATTAATCTAGGTCAGTCACTATTAGGAAAAGGTAACCACCCTTAGGAAATAATAGGATAAAGTGTACGTGTATCGAAAACCCGTTTTTAACCTTTGTTAATGTTTTATTAAAATAATTTGAATATCGCTGTTAATAAAGAATTTATAAGATTGTGGTAGTTTGTATTTGAAAGAAAATTATTATTACATTAATGAGGCTTTATTTACATAGACACATTACAGCAGGTAAAACGTATTGATAATAATGCTTAAAAGTAACTAAGAACGATTAATATTAAAATCAGATTTTGACGTCTTCAAGTGACCTATATTTACTTAATTAGTTATGACGTCTTAAATTACACTTAACCAAACGTACTTAATTTTATACTTAAAAATATTATGCTTTAGTTTTAGGATCTCTCATATACTCAATATTTAAATCTTACTTACTGAAAAATGTCTCTGAATACTGAACAAGTTTATTTTCATAACTGGCATGGATGGGCGCAATATTTTACTTCAAATCTATTTGGAAATGAAGGTGTTACTCTTTCCATGGACGTTGTTGAATGCGTGGAGATTGCGACGAATATCATGGTTCCTGCTATAAAGGCGAATATTGATTCAGGCGGTCAAAGTTTTTTATTTTCGCAACTTTTAAAACTTAAAAGTAATCGCAAAATCAACAATAGAGGGCAGCAAAGATTCGGATCATAACTCACTTATTTTAGTTAAGGTGCGCATTCATTGCGCGAACTCCGAATCAACATTGAACACCAAATAAGCAATTTAAATTCGTTTAATTAGTACCATTAACTGAAGGAGGATCTAATGAGAATTTCGTGTTCGATTGAAGTTTAGCAATCTGCAAATAGTATGATCAAAATAGAACCGTCTAATTACAACTTAGAATTATAGTCTTTGCAAGTCTTGGCAAAGGATACATAGGCAGTAAAATGTTTTTTTTTTTAATCCTAAGAAGCCAGCCACCTCTTTAATCGTTTGCCTTGAATACCATGCTATTTAGACCCATTTAAACTGAACACCCTGTTGCTAAACCTACACTGTAAATCAGATGTGAAAATAACTGAACTATCTTGAACTAAAACACATAGAACAACAAGAACATATATTTTTGTGACGTGACATGAACGGTCATAACGTCACGTAAGTTGAAGACATAACAGCAGTGTGTTGCCACCTTAAACAGCGAAAGCTTACCTATTTAAATCCGCCATAATGGGCGTCTTCTTCTAGGAAATGGGCGGCGACTGAAAAAATTATTTTTTATTTAAATTTAAGCTAAACGAATAGGTTTTGCGATGTATTTTGACTATTGTTTAACAGTAAACGCGCAGTTTATTCACGTACCGGGGTCCATCTCCTGTTCCTCCTTAATCACCATTGGCATTACGTCTATTGTAGTTGAGATAGGCTCAGTTTTAAGCCATATAGGTCTATAATAACAATATAATGTTTTTATTAAAATAAAAAAAAAACAAAACATTTACAATTTTTCATATATTATAAATTCGCCAATGCAGACAACCATCAGACATTTACTTGTCAAGATTAAATATATTAAACTGTACGCATTGATGTTTATACTCACACATGATACTCTGGAGTCGATATTTTGGCATTCAAAGAGCTTTGCAAAACATCCTCCGGAAGTTCAGTTTTTATTTTTAAAGGCCCATGTTCGGGATTCTCAGATGTACCCGAGTAAAGCCAATGTCCTCCGTCGATGCAGCGACTACTTAAGTTAGAACTGCCATTTGCCTTGGATGCACTGCCGACGTTAGTTTGGCTCGAGGTGAAACTTTCCGAATTCTAAATTTTTCAATATTTGAAACAATGAGGAGAAAATTGAAAAAATTAACTATCAGGAGTAACAAAGTTAAATAATAGTTAATAAAGTAATGTCTACATACAGCACTGTCACTACTCTCGTTTCGTTTACGGGTGTTTTGAAGCTTGGGTTCGCCTGGTCGACCTGCTCAAAAATAAGGTATTTTAATTATACATTTTTAGATGTTTCTAATGATTTAAATCACATTTCGATTGTTTAGTTTGCAATGTCAATATTTTAGGGTCAATTGAGACGATTAAACGATATATATAAATATAAAATTTTAAACTTTTTTTTATTACTACTGACAAAAAACTTCTACTCCCTACAAGTTATCTACATCTATCTGTAAGGAATCAGACGAAAACAACATACCGACAGTTCCATGCAATCTCCTAAACCGCACAATAATATTCCTGCTATACATTTCAGTGTTGTGGGTGTTTCGAAACCCTTCAATTGCATCATCTGCAGAGTTGAAAGACACAAAAGCATATCTCGTATACTTCATTTTCTTGGCAAAACCGATGTCTATCCTTTTATATTTCGGGTAAGCTTTCACCACATCCTCAACAGTAACCTGTCAAACACGATTAATTATTTATACATGCGCGTTTAATTCCAATTCTAGTAAATTATAGACTGTTATTACCTCCAGTGATAAATTCCCAACATAAAGTGTCTTGGGATCAATATCTTCCGGTCCTTCGGCCGACTGATCATCTTTTGAGGTCTTCGGTTCAGCTGTTAAAAATCCATAACCGAATTTCGTTTTATTTAGATCTTCCATAGTCTCTTTAATACGTGATGCATCCTACATTAATGAAAAACAAGTTGGAGCTAAAGAAAATCACAATAAACGAAATAAACAAACATTGAAGTAGTTTTACTATATTCCTGAAACAAAATATCTACTTTATTTGTCTACTTACCGATAAAGACACAAAACAAAATCTCGGCGTGTACGCCTGTTGGAAATACACACGTTCAATTAGTGGATGTAATTTCGATACAATATCTCGACTCAATTCCAAATCTGGAAATTTTATGACCAATTGGTGGCGTTTGTGCAGCTTATTGAGCTCCGTCTCTACATCCAAGGCGTGCTGTGATTCCTCAATAGTCCATTCTTTCTTAGAATATTTGTTTTGAGACAGAGGCTTCTTCTTTTTCTTTACTGTATTTTTTTGCATGGTAGAATCGGGCTAAAATCAAAAGAAGTTCCCAGTTTACATTTAAAATTTTTAATGATTTTAATTTATAACATTTTTAAACATAAACAATTTGTCATAGAAAATAAATTTTCTATACAATTAAGATTGTAGTCAAAGGTAAGCTTCTATTTATTGATTGAGGGTTAAATGGAGGTAAAGTTGTGCCTTGATAATTTTATTTTTTCTTTTATTGTTAAAGAATAACGTCTCACACATAAATAGGAGTTCTTAGAACGGTGGAATTGTTTGGTATTCTCAGTTAAAACTTACTGAAAATATCATTCACCTTTTCTTTCTTGAACAAGAATTCTTGTTAACATTTTGGTGACAAGTCTGTTGCCGTCTTCAAAACCCAGGAAAAAATTATTAAAAAAAAAGAAAAAAATAGCAAAAGTATAGCGTAAATATGTGAAATACTCTGAAAAGTCCTCATCTTAATTGCCGAAGAACGACAGTTTTTTAACAAGAGTCATGTGAACATTCCAACTGTTAATTTGAGGTAAATGATTGGTGTTTATTCCTTGTACCTAATTTAATCTGTCTTTTTTTATTTTTATTATGTGTTGATGATTACTCTAAGTAATATTTGTTAGAAATTAGTTCTTTTCATGGCCCGGTATAACATTTTACTAAAACATAGGTTATTAGGCATATGGCAAGTGTTGTTCATGCTTAGTCAATAAGAGGCCACTCGTTGGTTTTTATCAAGTAAAATATATGCACTTTAAATTAACCAAGGCTGACCCCAATATAACACATAATAAACGATTGTTACTCATGTGTAATATCTAAATTACCTGATTAAAAACGAACACAACTCACCTCATGTGACATGTTTCTCTTTCTATTTAAATGGTTGTTATAGCCCTTTTTGAAATATCCATAATCATTCTGCGCCCATTGGGGACGAATATTGCCTTGTTTCACGGCAACATACTGTCCAGCCCCTGTACCAAATAACTACATTTACAGGGCTGCTAGAAAACTGACAAATGTCAAAGTCAAAAGCACTCTTAACTGGCAAGTCCTGAGATTTTTCAAGGATCAACTTTCACCTTTAGTTTTATTTCATTCTGTTAAATTATTGATATATATTTGACGATTCCTGTCTGTTCAGCAACAATTCATATGATGAGGGAACTTTGAGCCCACCAGTTAAGACTCTAATAATAGTTTCTATTGACATAATTTAATAGTTCTAATAGTTTGACAAGATTATTCAAACATTTATTTTTCTTTGTTTAAACACTATCCCAAAAATGTGGGAAAAAAGGTTACCAACACTGACAATCTCATTAAAGAATGAAATATTGATAAATACCTAAAGAAGAGAAACTGGAACCTTGACCCATTCTTCCATAAGGCCGGATTGGACTTGTGGCATTTCCCAAAGATGGACTAATAGACTTCTTATATGGATATGGTGGTGGTTCTGAGAACATTGGCATATACGGTGTAGGAGTATTTTGAGCAGTGGAACAAGGTAGCATTGGTAGTGGCAATTGAGGTGATGAATTAGCTAATGGACTTTGAATTGGTGATCTGAAAAATTATCAGACATATTATCCACAACATTTTTTTCTATGAGTTTTGTTACCTGTTAACTGGACTTGGAACATTTGGTCCTTGATAATATCCATATCTCCCATATATTGAAGCTTCATTTGGGCCCACAGCTAAGCCGTAATGAAATTGTAGAAAAATTAAATAAAAATATTATGCAAAAGATCTATTACATGTTTGTATTACAATGGCATATTGACTGATTTAACAGCAATTTAAAAGAATCAAAAAATTAGATTTTACACATGACACATGACACATGACTAGTGGTAACTGGATATATTCGTCTTCAGGGTCTTATACTATTAAGAATATAATAATTAATATTGCAGCGTTCACCAAATCCTGCAAAATCCTCACCTGGCTCCTTCTTCACTGCCACATAATTTGGGCCCCTGAATGTACTTGATTGCTATAAGCAGAGAAACCAAGATATGAGAGAATTATCAGATTGCAATCACTATATTGGAAGATGCAAATTATCACTACATAGTCAGAACCCAGTCAGTTATTGTTACTGTTAAAAATTTGCAATTTGAAACAATAATATGGCAGTATAATGGAACTGAGGTTTTACTAATATCAAATGTCATTTTAAAATTAGCTACAATTAATATCAAGTTTTATTATTATTTTGTCCTACTTGAGACTATATTAAATTAAATATTGTAAAAAAAGTATATAGCAATAATTGGTGCGGTGGGTTTGACACAGACTCTACTGTGCAACAAGTTGTCCAGACAGTTTACAAGGTATGCTCACTTATTTTGTGCTGATTGTTGTGTTTTCACGAAATACTACAACTATAAACAAAATAATGAATGGAAGGCGACATAAATCACTAGTAAAACAAGTGAAGTTTGGTAAAAATGGTGTGTTGCTACTATCCATCATATTACCACATCTTGAAAATGATTATGTTCATTACTTCCCATACAAAATGAGCCATAAAAACCAAATTTCTAGTTTTTTAAGATATAATTTGGATAAAATATTGAAAACAAAGAGAAAAAAAATTGAAATTTGAATAAAATCAAAAGACTGGCTACTTGTTTTCTATTTGTAATCATTATTACGTAGATGGATAACCATTTTTAATTTTTCAAGATTCCGTAAAATCACTAGTAACTCTTTTCTCCCACTACCAAAATTGTAAAATTATCAATAACGATAATATTAAGAAATTGCTTGAGGTAATCAGTATCAATTAATACATAATTGAATCTATTAATGCTAATTAAATACAATAAACACTCGATACTGTGAACATCGAATAACGTAAACCTCCGGATAACGTGAATCATCTTTCTATCACATTAACCACCGTATAACGTGAACAAATGATTTCCGTTACCGGGGGAACTACTTCTGGGGATTCCCTGGCAGTCGTGCTCAATACGGGGTTGCCCGACCCCGGGTCGTGCCCGGTATTTCCCCAGTTTTACTTTGTAGTTTCATTTTTTGCATTGCAACATTTGCCTGTTGCTTTTGAATGGTTGTCGAAAAGTTTAGTGAATACGTGTTGTTATATGTAATGTCGCTGAAAAAACCAAAGTGTTTAACTCTCCGTGAAAAATCTCTTGTAATTCAGGAGCTAAGTAAAGGTGCAAGTGTTTCAAATTTATCCAGAAAATACAATATAGCTAAATCTACGATTTGCAAAATAAACCAAAGAAAAGAAACCATTTTAAGAGTAATAACAGATATATATGTTAGAAAACACTTAAAGATAAAAATAGAAAAACACTTAAAGGGTCTGGATTACCACAAATGGAAAACAGCTATACAAATGGTTTCTAAATCAATGAAATAAGAATTTTGTTGTAAGCGGAGAAATGATAAAGCAAAAAGCCAAATCCATACATTCTCAAATAAAGGAAAGTGATAAGGAATTTACGGCTAGTGAGGCATGGCTACAGAGGTTTAAAAAAAGATTTGGAATTCGGTTTTTAAAAATTTCCGGGGAAAAACTTTCTTCCCAACCGGAACTTATTGACCCTTTCAAAAAGCAGTTAAAAAATAAAATACAGAAACTTGGAATTACATTAGATCAACTTTATAATGCTGACGAAACGGGCTTATACTGGAATCGTCTACCGGACAAAACATTTGTTTCATCTGCAGAAAAAACAGCGCCGGGACGAAAGACTGAAAAACAACGAATAACATTACTAGTTTGCACAAATGCTACTGGAAGACATAAAGTAAAACCATTAGTTATCGGTAAGGCTGCCACTCCAAGGTCATTTAAAAACTTCACTTGCCCTCTTGATTATGAACACTTCAAGACAGCGTGGATGACTGCATACATTTTTAAAAAATGGTTCCATCATTCCTTTGTACCTCAGGTAAATTTTGTTGTGTATTTTTCTTGAAATCGTAGCATAAATTTACGTATTCCTTTACAGGTTACACGTTTTTTGTCAAATAAAGGGCTCCCGATAAAAGCCTTACTTCTGCTAGATAACGCGCCATCTCATTCAAACGAAGAAGAATTAAAGAGCGAAGATGGACAAATAGTAACAATGTTTCTTCCACCTAACGTTACGCCGCTTAACCAACCTACGGATCAAAATGTTATTACGCTTACAAAATTATATTACAGGAATAGCCTTCTTGCCGATGTTATAGCAAGTAATTCAAACATAACTGATACATTGAAAAACTTGACTATTAAGGAAGCTGTTGTCAACTTAACGGCTGCATGGAATCGACTCGATTCACAAATTATTGCAAAATGTTGGAGAAATATTTTAGAGAACACTGAAATGTCCGAGGATGACAATGATGAATTACCTCTTTCTGTTTTAAAACATCGATGGGACGATGATAAAGCAGACTTAATCTCCAAATCCTGTGATCTTCTAAATACACTAGCACCACAAGTAAGGGATTTATCTTTACAATTTAAATCTGTTATTACATATGTAATTTATGTATATTTGTAGGCCACATTCAAGGAAACTGATGTATTGGAATGGAATGATGCTGACAAAGAATGTGAAAACGACCAAGAAAAATGTGAAGTTCATGTAGTCGAGAATTTTCAAGAAATGTCAAGTAAAGTGTCACTGGACAGCGCTATAACTGCATTAAATACTGCAATCCAGTGGGCAGAATATAGTGGTGTGGACTTCACAGACCTCATAGTTTTAAAAAGACTAAGAGAAACAGCCCTTGTGCAAAAAATTACAAATCCTAAGAAGCAAACTAAAATTTCAAACTTTTTTGTCACCCAATAATCTATTTTCCACTCTATTTAGATTAACCTCCGATTACATAAATAAATCGCTAACGTGAACATGCGTTGTTTTATTTTGTTCACGGTATGGAGTGTCTACTGTAATATTTAAGAATAATGTTGAATATATGTCAAAATAGTGTTAACAGGTGTTAAACTAAGTGGCTTAACTCCCTAATCTCTAGCTACTATCAGCTGTTATGAAATGGCAAGGAAATAAAGAAAAATTAATATTGTTTCCAGGAAAATCAAAAATTTAATATGGTTACAAGCCAAGAGTTCCTTTTCCACTTCAATTTACAGACAAATTGAAAATGCAACTATAATGTATTAAACACCTAGTTAAAATGTAAAGTGGGGCACTTACACGATAGCCCGGAGGAGGCTTACTGAAGTCCTCCATGGTCTTTTCCTGCAAATTATCCCTGAATACTCCTGGATATAATATACGTACCTAGGGAGTGGGTAAGAACTTTCACTGGGTATTTTTAATAGTTATTTATTCATTATTAACCTTTTCTATATATTTTAACTAATAAATTAGTGACAAATTCTTAAATTTTAATTAAGGAATAAAAATTTTTAGTTGTTAGTTGTTATGACAAAATTAACTTGAATGCTCAGAAAACAAATAAAACACAAAAAGTCAACGTCAATGCGTTACTAGGCGATTTCAGTTTATTAGGGATTCACTCTGTAGTTCCTGTGGCTTTAAGGTTAAGTCTAATTTCATATAGAATGTAGCACATATTAGATAATAGAGAAATTGCAACTGCCGCTGTATATTTAGTTCTCAGCTCAACATTAAAATACTCACCAATGGGAATGAAATCAACGATAACTCGCCCCTGAGAATACAATTTCACAGAGCCAACGGTACCAAAATCCTACTCTTGATGTTGAACCTTTCGAGTAGCTAAAGTAGTTTAATTGTGCTAGAAAATCTAGTCTCGATACGTCATTAGCATGTCAAATTGACAGAACTGTCAATTTATTGTCCAAATTGTTTATGTTTTTTTATCATTTGAAAATTTATTTGTGTTTTAATTAATTAATTCGTTTTTCATTGGGCAATGAGCGTGCTTTGCCTTTCTCTGAAATATAGAAAATTTAAATTTAATTTCGAATAAAGATGCCGGCACAAAAGGTAAGAATTCTTACCAACATTTTATCATTTCAAGCAAGATCGTAATATAATGAAAGGCGCAAAACTCGTGACAATTACTGTCAGATTTTTACTAACAGTGACTATAAGAAATAACCAATTATTTTTGTGGTTTTCTGCAAATAATTAAAACCCATTAAATTATTCATAAATCACATGAAAGCGCGCCACTTAGGCAGAGTCAGGAGTTCAAACATGCGCATATAGCGGTGGCACAATCGCATTTTTGGGCGTGCGTTTCGGCAGCGGCAAACGTAGACGAAAAGTAGAAACAGCCGTACGCGAACACCTTTAAAATCGGTAAATCGGCCAGGGAATTTACAGTTTCTGTTACAGTACGGTGGAAAGTGTGTCGGTACCGGTTTTGTCCTCATGTGAAAACCATTTCTCATAAGCGACAAACTCTAAGTCAATCCGATAGAAAGTAAAGTGAGAGCAGTGCCTATAAGGAAAATGAAAGAATACAACCAAGTCACTTTACCCAATTACTCCTACGTTTTCAATTTTGAGTCAGACTTCATTCATCAGAAAAGCAGAACATGGATGCTGGACAACTGGACATGGGTATTTTATTATGTGGGTGTCTACATGGTGTTGATATTTGGTGGACAATATTTAATGCAACACAGGCCAAGATTTGAACTAAGAGGCACTCTGTTTGTGTGGAACACCCTCCTAGCCACCTTCAGCATTATGGGAGCCTGTCGAACTCTTCCAGAATTTCTGTGTTCTTTGAATCATCATGGGCTCTATCACTCAGTTTGTGTGCCTTCCTTTATTGAGCATGACAAAGTGTCTGGCTTCTGGACGTTTATGTTTGTGCTCAGCAAGCTCCCTGAGCTAGGAGATACAATATTTATAGTCCTCCGCAAACAACCCCTCATATTCCTGCACTGGTATCACCATATTACTGTGCTTCTGTACTCTTGGTTTAGTTACACTGAGTACACATCTAGTGCTAGATGGTTCATTGTGATGAATTATTGCGTCCATTCCATTATGTATTCTTATTATGCACTTCGAGCTTGGGGTTGCCCCCCTCCTCGGCAGGTAGCCCTGATTATAACTTCTCTCCAGCTGCTGCAAATGGTCATTGGGTGCGCCATCAATCTGTGGGCCCACCAGCTGCTGCAGCAGGGAGTTGAGTGTCATGTGACTCCCTTTAATGTCAAGCTTTCCATAGCTATGTATTTTAGTTACTTTGTACTTTTTGCCAGGTTTTTCTACAAAACCTACGTTGCCAAACATAGTAATACAAAAACTGCCTCCACAAACCCAGATTATCCCTTAATGAAATCTAAAGTTCAGTAGTCGAAACTATGGGGGGAACTGCTGTGTCAAACATTCCTTGCAGATGCATTTTTAATATACAGATTTACTATTACTGAAAAATTGCATATTTTACTAAATTTTTATATAGAAACAGCTTTCCTGTTGTTACCACCACAACCTACTTTAGCGTTGTGAAATTTCAGCGTTTCTCTTTCTTTTAGTTTATTTGTTGTTATATAAGTAAGGTAAATCCAAGTTTAAATCTCCCATGTAAGAATATATTATGTAGACAACAGCGGGATTAAATAACCTCATTATCAAGGCTAAGAATTTTGAATTGATGCAGCCTAGTGAGGACGCCGTTATGTAATGCACAGTGCAATAGCCTTGCAACAAGCAAATTTTACAGTCTCATTTTAAGGATCGTTTGATTTAGGTTGCAATTAATAGTTTTACTGCTGACAATTCAAAGTTTAAGTAATTTTACAGGGAGAGTGATTTTTATAGAAACGAAGAAATAAGGGCAGATCACTGGTTAAATTCTTGGCATCATTTCTCATAAAAACTATAATTAAAATACGCTACAATTAATAAATTTTCCCTTCTTAAGTTTTCAGTCATACAAGAAATCACATTTTTTTATGAGCAATTGCTCACATGATGTGTATTTGTGACGATGATCTAAGTATTAACCTGCTAAAAATATGCCGATTTCACAAGGCTTTGATACTGAGTATTATTCCCTCGCCTGACCACTCGAAAATGGGTCATGTTAGGTTTAGTTTTAACCATGGGAATGTTAAAGTTAAGTTTTATGCTGTGAAAAATACCCTATAGGCATAGTGTACAAAAAGAGGTATTTTATTGTATTTATGGGGATAAACCTATTTTTTACTTGCTGGGAGGGGTGTATTTATTATATTTGCAGACTAGTCACTAGTTTATAAATTATTGCCACTGTATAGAATATTAAAACGCACGTTTTACTTTCTCTTGAAGATTATAATCCATTCCTTTCATTTTATAGTCTAAGCAAATTTTTCTGTTCGGTTACGAATGTTACCCATGTGCAAATGTCATACACTAGGCCAAACATTACCAGATTTGTTAGGTAATTACTAACAATTTTTATTTATTAGACCATGTTTTATGTTGAGTACATACATATATTGGGATTTTATAATATAAGAGTATGAGAAGGCTTTTAAAATACCTGCGATATATTGCTAAGCACGACACGTAACAGAATATGTTGTGAGTCTCAATGACTTTAAAGGTTCTTATACTTCAATTTTTTATAACAAAGACATCAATATCACAATTAATTAACGCTTCCAAGCGCAATGAAGTAATATGAATTTGTTAAAAAAAATTGTTAAGATATCCCTTAATTGAAGGTTCTAATATTGTTTCCCAAGCAACGATATACTATGCGTTATATAGATTGTTTTATGCACGCTGCAGCAAGCATAAACCTTAGATTGTGATGCACACATGCGTAATAAAAGCGCATTTTTTGCATCAAAATGTACATTGTAAATATTTTTTCTTTGTGTCCCTCTATAGTACAAGGATTTAAATCCCTAACATACTTATCTTACAATATAAGTGGTTAATTACGTACATACTATTAAACATTACACTGTATAGACCGCGTTAAATTCGTGTAATGATAAATGAGTAGGTTCGTTATCTAGAACCTTTCGGCTTCCCAGAATATAGCAATTTTATCTAACGCTAAGTTTAAGCGAAGTTAATAAAAATTGAATTTTCAGATTACAGAGAACACATGAGTAACTCGATTCGCTAATGTACATTTTCCTGTATTATTTAAGCAATTTTCAGTCACATGTTCAGTTAATTCCATTGTGTATGATTTTTGCGCATATTATTTACCTAACGATAATGTTAGACTGGCATTGGAATCTGTAGTTTTTTGTCTCGTTAAAGCGAATATTTTTACCTATTTTGTGATGTACTTAAAAGTTATATGAAAAGCAGAAATAAAGCTTCCGTTTAAATATAATGATTTTTTTGTCCTAGTAATATATGTCATTATTATTTCATAGTGAAAATGCATGAAACATTGATGATGTTACATAATTATTTACGCATAAACTTTTAGTTTTTTTTTTTTACCCGCAACAGTTTGATAGGGGCTCCGATTTTACCAGACCTAATACCATAGAGTTATACTGTAAAAGTAAAAATCCCATAAAGCTAAATTATTCATATAACTAAATGATATCAAGAGAATTTATATTCAGATTTTTAACTTGAATCATCTTTGAGAGTCAATTGTACAAATAGGGCTTAAACTATTAGAGTCTTACTAATAAAAATAAAGTACCTGTCACAAGTGAAGCTAATTAGACAGTAAAAAATTCCTTTATGGAAGAGCTCAAGTATGCTAAAGTCTAAGTGGAGCATAGCTTAAACCTTATTTATATAATACAGGGTGTCCCAGAAACATTGGTTCAAATTGATATAGGGTGAAAAGTATTGAAAAATAATGCTATTAAGCTGAGCATATCTTATATAAAACTTGTTGCTTTTCGATCTACAGGATGTTAAAACGTTTTTTTTTTGTAACTTATCGGAAGATCTTTCATTTTGCAAGTTTTTGAAATGAAATTTTACACAAGGAGGTTTTTAGGTAGCTAAGGGTTTAATCTAACTAAAATATCTATTTTTAAGTAACGTATAGGTGGTGCCACCTACACCCTACACGTATTTGGAAAGACTAGATCCTTTTACAAAGAAAAGGTATACTTAAGAAAAGTGTGTATCTCTAACGGTTCTCAAGATATTTGCAAGTATTTTTTCCGGCGCATATGCCATGAGTGCGCTGACAGCAAGTTATTAAAGCAGCACTGCTTTTAAAACACTATAGAAAAAATATATTTTTATGATATGTGGAATACTGGTCATAGAAGTATTATTTGTGAATTTGTTTTTTCATTTTTTTAATTATTTTTTTCATTTCATTAATTTAAATTAAACGGAAACTTTTCCAACTTAACTTCAATATTTAAATAATAAAAAAATATAATACAGTTACACTAAAGTTAATGTTCAAAATGTTGGCCATCCACATCACTTCATTTTCTAAGCCTTAAGCCAAAATTTTGCTTCACCTTGAAATAAGTTCCATTTTCATTTCTAATCTCGTGTACCACTTCCTGAATGTTGTTACACAGTTCTTCTCTGCTGTTATCTGCTGTCTTGTATGTTAAAGATTTTAGATATCTCCAAAAAAAAAGTATAGTGTCAAGGTTTCGCACTGGCTTTGAATTTTCGCTATCGCGACCAATCCATCGGTGGGGAAAATTTATATTTAAAGATTCCCTTGTAAAAGATAACGATCGTGCATAAACCAAGTTCTCCTTTTTACATTTAGAAGAACATCTTCCAAAAATTTAAAAAATCCATAACGTTTTCCATTTAGCTTTAGAGGAAGTTCAACTGGTTCCAAAATTGTGTCTCCCAATATCCCACACCACAGATTAATGAAAAACTCATGTTGAAAATGATGTTCTCGCGCTAAGTGAGGCTGCATCACATCATAAAAATGGTTGATCCGCCAATTCAATATCCCCATCGTGTAAATGTTGCCCCTCCGTAAATAATATTTTATTGAAGGAAAACGGGTTCCGATTTTGTTTTTCGTGCAGGAAGTGGCAAATATCAATTTTGGGTTGGTAATCTCCCGGCAATAAATTTTGCACCGAAATGAAATAATAGGGATGTAACTTTTCATCGCGTGTTATGCTGGATACCGAAGATTTGCTGATTCCTGTTGCTGCAGACAGGCGCCTACTGCTAGGCTCTGGATCTTCCATTATGCGAATTAGCACTTCTTTCTCCCTTCTTCCCCAGTTAATTTTTTTTGGCTTCCGTTATCTGGTTTAAAATTTTAAAAAGCCAGTTTTTTCCAATCTATCGTATATTCCTTTAAAAGTTCGATGATCAGGTTGTCTAGGTCAGGGGTAGGCTTCTAAATACTTTTCAGCAGCGGAGCGACTTCTAAAATTCATTTGAGCAAACACGCAGACCACATTTCTCATCTTAATATTCATTATATCGGAGCATTTTCAAGTGTCCAGATGACTTATGTCGAAAACTGTCGGCAGCAATCATTATTAATGATCTGATTAATACTCCATCAATTGCCAAAACATGATCTGCTTATCAAAAAATATTAGTACCAAGAAGCCATAGCATATGCAGCGAGAAATACGATAAAATATCTCGAGAACCATTAGAAATAGGTACTTTTCTTAAGTATAGTAATGTAGTGTAAAAGGATTTAGTCTTTTCAAATTTATATAAAAAATTAAGCTACAAGGTTTATTTAAAAACTTATGTTAGTTTTTCCAAATACGTGTACGGCGTATGTGGTGCTAGCTATACGTAAGTTAAAAATAGACATTTTAGATTTATTTGTCGTATTCGGAAAACTCCCTTGTGCAAAATTTCATCTCAAAAACTTGCAAAATGTTAAATTTATTGATAAGTTACATTTTTTTATTTTAACACCCTGTAGATAGAAATGGGACAAGTTTTGTATAAGACATGTTCAGCTTAATAGCGTTATTTTTCAACCCTGTTTCACCCCCATACCCAATTTGTACCAATATTTCTGGGACACCCTGTATATGTGGAATGTGGCCGATTTCACGGTGATGAAAATATTCTCTATGTTGCCAAACTGACTAGCATTTGCATCGTTGTAAATTGCCTGATATTTATCAAGAGGACTATTTGAACAAATGTCTGCAGACACGAACTTAGAAATTTCGACTCTCATTATTTTATTTATTTTAACCATTATCTTATTGTAGTGATTAATCGTGAAACTTTATGAATAATTGTCTCCGAGGAATGTAATTGACTGATAAAGAAGTTATATCAAATTAGGTATGGCCAATATGTAGGAGTCTGAATTGCAAATTTTCGTAGTTTATGCTTGAGGATTCAAAAAGGAGGGAAACTAATTAACTAGTTCGAAAAAGAGGGAAACTATTTAATTAATTCGAAAATCAGAATAATTAATGTTGATATTTTATATAATTGTAATAAGAAATTGATACGGTGGCTGTGAAGTACGTTTATCCGCCGAGTTTCTAAACCAGAGATTCATCATTACATCATATGACTCATTGTTTACCTGGCGATCTAAGGAAGATGGTTGCTATGAAAATGTATATAAAATAATACGTCATCGTTGATATCGTGATACAAAACGCGTCGTAATTTTGTTATTGTGATTTAATTTATTCTTAATTTAGGTAAGTCTAATCGAATTTTATAATAGCTAGCAGTAACCATGACCCTCATAGCTTAGATCCTTCAGCGCTGCGCGCCTCGTGATTTAAACTTGGCGTTCGCGTGATAGAAAAGTATTTTACAACCTTGGCGAATCATCTACTTCATGAATGGTACATGAAACAAAATTGAAGAAAACGTCTCTATACCTATGATAATTATATTTCCTGGCCTTATTTATGAACGGCATATATCAATTATTAAATAACCCCCTTTTCGGGACAATGAAGTTGGAGATATTTCCGTGGCTACCTCAAGGCCGTTGCCGGGTCTCTACGTTTAAATAACCATTCAGGTACTAATTGTAAATACGTTTTTAATCCTATTAATTCTACTTTGTCGTTGTTCCACGTTATGAAAAGTCCTAAAGCTGGCATAAATCGTGTTCATTCTGCGGATGGCTGATGTACGGTCATTTTGTGACAAATATAGGCGATTTAGGTTAATGAGAAATTCCTCAAAATGTTGATTTCCCCTTAATAATTAACTAATACATTCAGGTTTTTCTACACATTAACCAAATTTCCGTGACGTATTGTCAATTTATACCAACAGAAGTCGGTTCGGGTCAGTTAATGATACATGTACCATGCCGTAATTGCGAACATAGGAAATTTGAACCTGAGGACAAAATCCCCTTAAGTTTTTTTAAGAGACTCCCTTAAAGGAGGATCTTTTGTAATTTGTAGCACAAAATTCATAATGTATATTGCCTTTTGAAATAGTTGCTTCACACATTTTATACCTGGAATATGAATCTCGATGCGTTTGATTATGTAGGATGTAAAGTGTCAGCATGGAAACATTTCAGAGGGCCATAGCACCCTTCAAAATAATAAAAAAATGCTAATAGATCTATGGTCAAAAAAGCACCATTTTCAATATACAGGGGGACAAAGATTCGCATTTTTTAAAGGATATTTTCAACGGCCTCTATAATTCAAGAGCCCATTAAAAAATATATACATACATCCAATTGGTCCGCAATTTTGAGCATGTACGGTTTAATCATTGCTCTTTACATGGTGAAAGTGTCAATTGTCTACGAGCTGTCATTCAGTGCGTAAAATATGATTAAGAGATGGACGTTTCCAGGCAAAATTTAAGAATTTTAAACCAAACAAAAATGCTGCTGAATCTACAGAAATGATTAATTCGGCACGGAAAGATAATTCTGTTGGTGCTTCAACTGTGGTTTACGAAATTCAGTGAGGGAAATTTTTGTCTTGAGAGTAATTCACATCCGGGTGTAGAAAAATAGGTTCAAGATAAAGAACTTGATATTTTATTGGAAGAAAATTTATGCTAAAATGAACAAAAGCTTGCAGAGCGTTTACGAATGACTCAAAAAGCAATTTCGATTCGATTACGTATAATGAGAAATATTCTAAAGGAAGGAAAACAGGTTCCTGATGAGCTAACCGAAGACAAGAAAAATCGAAGAGTTGACATCTGCATGTACTTGCTTTCTCAGTATAAAAAAAAGAATTTTCTGTATGACAATCCTAAGCATAGAAAAGCATGAGTTAATCCAGGCCAGTCATCCACATCAGTTGCAAATCCTAACATTTATGCTTAGAAAGTTTTACTATCTGTCTAATAGGATTGGAGGGAAGTTGTTTACTACGAGCTTCTGGAACCTGCTTAAACTGTTACAGTTGAATATCATTAGACCCAAATGATCAAATTAAGTGACGCTCTGAAACCTCGGATGTTGTAAAGTGATGTTGTTGCGTGACAATGCTCGTCCACTTACAGCAAAACTGATTCAGGAACTCATCTTTTCCTTAGGCTGGGAAAATCTCCAGGGTGCGACATATTCTCCAGAGTTGGCTCCTTCCAACTTCCGCTTATTCAGATCAATGCAGTCTCATCTAGCTGATTAACGGTTTTTTAAATTTGAAGATGTTCGAAAAACAGTCGATAAATGGCAAAAGAACATAGATAGTAATGAAGATTATTTGAATTATTAACATTTCTAATAAGTATATTTTGCACCAAAAAATGGTCAGTTTCTATTTGTACATCTGCATATTACTATCGCTCCCTAAAATATCTCCATGATGATGTTACACTCTGTATATGTATGTATGTACGTACATAGGTAATTCTATTACACTCAAACTAATTGTTATATGTGACATTGGAACCTACTCGCTATGCACAGAACTCCTGTGTATCTCCAAATGATTTACATAACTAATAATTAAATAAATAATATTTACTCTTTTATGCTCATTAGGTGTGCAAAAAATTCTTACCAACTCGACAATAATAGTTTACGTGCTACATAAAAATAATGACCTAGTAACCTGTGTTATTTATTTATATCGTATAGTAAACATAGATTGAATAAAAGCCCTGAACTTGAAATCGCCCACTTTCAGTTTCATCAAATAATCATTACTATAATATTTCCATATATCCTAAACTTTTAAATGTAAAATAATATTAAATAAATACATGTATGAGGTATTTATAATTCCTAAGCGTTTTTTTACCGAGATCTGGCAAAATTTCAACAAGTGTAGTAGGTAGGTTGAGGGATGACAGAGATTAATTAATACGTTTTAAATATGAAACACAAATCAAGTTTAAAATATACCGGGTGATTTTAGATAAATGAGACAAGCAAATATCTTAAAATCAAGTAGATCTATAAAAAAATATTCAAATAAAGTCTTTTATTTTCGAGGACTCAACTTTTTATACTCTCAATTTTTTTGGAGATTTAAATTCTTAATTGACAGTAAAAATGTTTTTGCTTGAAACATTTTTTGCTAAAGGTGATAGAATTCATAATAATAGTAGATACAAAATAAATTCATATTTTGGCAGTGCTACAAGTTCAATTTCATGAAATTTCTGTTAAAACAAACAAGTCCAATTGAAAATAATTTACGTTAATTTTTCGTGTGACATTTTGTACTTGGGCACAAAGAAGACTTCACGAAAATGCAATTTTTTTTTCAAATGTGCTATTTTCGGATGAATCAAGCTTCACAAACCACGTTCGCGTAAATCACCAAAACATGCATTATTGAGCGATTGACAATCCTCATTGGTTGCATGAAGTTAAAAGACAGCGACCATGGACTTTGAATGTTTGGTGTGGTATTTTAAGTAGACATCTAATTGGGCAATAGTTTATTGATGGAAACCTCAACTCAGAAACTCCAGCAAAAACAGCAAAAAACTCCTATACTTATAGGAGTTTTTTGCTAGAAGATTTGTCACATCTCCTAAAGGAAGTTAATTTAGAGTGATGGTTGACAAGGTGGTTTCAACATGATAGCTGCTCATTATGACAGAAATGTTATAGAAGTTTTAAATGAACATTTTCCACAAAGGTAAACTGGGCCTGGTAGTGCAGTTAATTGGCCTACCCGATCACCTAATTTGACTTAACTAGATTTTTTTTGTGGGATCATTTGAAACATATCGTTTCCGATCAAGTGCCAACTATTGCCGAAGATATGAAAATTCGGATAAGAAATGTTTGACAAACATCACACCAGAAATGTTAGAAAATACCACCCAATCATTTCAAAACTTAATTGTGAAGCGCCTTGAACAGCAGGGGCATTATTGGTTAGACTAGATTTTTTTTTATAATAAAGTAAAATTTACTATATAATAAATAATATTGCTCAAATACCTAAAAAAATTTAATAAAGTGTTTATTTTTTATCTAGTATTATTATTAGTTTTATCATTTTCAGCAAAAAAGTTTTAAGTAAAAACATTTTTACTGTCAACAAAGAATTTGAATCTCCAAAAACAAATTGGGTATTCCATTTGAAAAAACGAAGTTGACCCCAAAAGACAGGAGAAGGTGACCTTGGGGAAAAAATTGACAGCATAAAAAGTTGAGCAATCGAAAATAAAAAATACTTTATTTGAATATTTTTTTGTAAATCTTTTCGATTTTAAGATATTAGGTCGTGTAGTATAAAATGAGTAGAATTGAATTGAAACTTTAGTCATTTTTTTTTTCATATGAAATGTTTTTATTGTGAATCGAAATATGCACCACCATTATCAATACACTTCTGCCATTTAACGGGAAGTTCATTGATTCCCCTGCTGTAAAAGCCTGCAGGCCGGGAGTCGATAAACTCTTGGAAGGCAGCTTTGACAGCCTCGTCGGAGTTGAATGTTTTCCCTAACAAGAAGTTATCCAAATTTTGAAAGAAGTGGTAATCAGTGGGTGCTAAGTCGGGTGAATACGGTGGATGACGAAGAGTTTCCAATTCCAACTCCTGTAGCTTGGCCAAGGTGACTTGCGCGGTGTGTGACCGAGCGTTGTCGTGCAACAATAGCGGTGCGCTTCGATTGACTAATCTTGGCTGCTTAACCGTCAGTTGCCTCGTCATTTCGGTCAGTTGTCGGCAGTAGACATCAGCCGTAATCGATTCACAAGGTTTCATGAAGCTGCGATGGATGACACCTGCGTTGGACCACCAAACGGACACCATAAGCTTCTTTTGATGAAGATTTTTTTTCGCACAATGTTTTGGTGGTTCATCTTGATCCAACCACTGCGATGAACGTCTGGTATTGTCATATAGGATCCATTTCTCATCACAAGTAACAATCCGATTCAAAAATGGATCGTTATTATACTGGCACAACAAAGAAACACAAGCTTCGAGACGTCGTTCTTTCTGTATGTCGCTCAACTCATGCGGTACCCACTTGTCCAGCTTTTTCACTTTACCAATTTCAGCCAAATGAGTCAATATTGTTTTTTTGGTTACACTGAATATTAACGATAATTCGCTTGCACTTTGACGTGGATTCGCTTCCACCACGCTTCCACACTTCCAGATAATCGTTATCCACTTGAGTTTCAGGTCGTCCACGTGGTTCATTTGTTCAGGTTAGTTCAGGTCAAAATTGCCAGAACGAAATTTCACGAACCAACAAGATACTGTTTGCTGTGAAGTGACTTCAGTACCAAACACATCATTAATATTGCGAGCCGTCTGAGCTGTTGTGGTTCCACGGTGGAACTCATATTTCATTAACACACGAATTTCACTATTTTGCATGGCTGCACAAAAATGTTTATAAAAATAAAAGTTTTCAATAATTTTTAACACTTTAAACTCTGATCGAAAGAGGAAGAATGTGCCTTTTCCACATAAAAAAAGTCAAGTCCAAATATAGATTTAGAGTGAAGTTATTCGCAGTTGAATGTGGCATTTCGAGAATTTACTCATTTCATACTACACGACCTAATATTTGCGTGTCCCATTTATCTAGAATCACCCGGTATGGGAAATATCAATTAAGTGGTTATAGCAAAAACGACATGTTTACTTATAACTAGGAATTTAAATAGGTATACGTAGCATTTACATACAGAACTTAAATATCAGATTACAGAGTAAAGTCATTCTCTAATTTACTTCTAAATGCCTATAATATGAGTTAAGTGAATTTGATGAAAGAATTATATCAAGAATTGGCTAATTTATCAATGGAATTCAATTAATGATAACATTTCTAATTTTATTCATTTTCAACAAATGATTTCCTGTATTCGCTTATTACTGTGAATCGATAATAACATAAAATTTAAATACTAAATGTTTAAGTACTTATTAGACGGTAATGATGCCCAATGTTGGACTATATTGTATTGAGAATTTCATTCATATATCTAATTTGGTAGTTCAACAATGCAATACAGGTATCTAATCGTTACGCTGAACAAATCACTGGCGAATTAGCGGTAATTTGCACTAGTACAACTATCGCAAGAATTTCATTCACCTCTGTTCTACATTAAAAATTAGATATTTTATTAAGTAGTAATCACAGTAATGACTAGTAAAAAAATTTTACCGTGGTAAAATTTCAGAAAATTTTATACGATGTTATTCACGTCATGCTACAGGGAATATTGCGGCTAAAGTACTTAATATTTTGATTTTTTTTGTGTTGTATAGAAATCAAATAGAGGTATATTCTAAAATTATTTTCCTTTTATACGGGGGTTGTAAATAAGTGAAAAATATCAAAATTGTGTTTTTGTAAATGGAACACCCCATATATTATTACTTTAAATAACATATTACCAATCGAAAACTACGAGAGCCATTTGATAAGTCAGTGACTTTTGAATGAAAGATATTTTTTTCGACCAAGAAACGTTTTATTTCTCAACAAAGTCTCCTTTTAGCTCGACACATGTAGTCTAGCGTTTTTCTAATTTTTTGATTCCTTTCAAATAATAGGTTTTATCAAGGTCCTCAAAATAGGCGTTTGTTTCGGTGATGACCTCTTCATTTGACCCAAATCTCTTACCGCTCAGCAATTTCTTCAGGTTTAGAAATAGGAAATAGTCGCAGGGAGCTAAATCTGGAAAATATGCTGGGTGGGGTAGCAATTCGTAGCTTAATTTATGGATTTTTGCCATGGCGACTACACACATGTGCACCCGTGCATTGTCTTGATGGAACAGCACTTTTTTGCCAAATGCGGTCGTTTTTGCTTCAATTTAATATCGAATCTGTCCAAAAGTTCTGAATAATATTCACCAGTGATCGTTTTACCTTTTTCAAGGTATCGATGTGAATGACATCGCGTGCATCCCAAAAAACTGTGACTACCGCCTTGTTGGCCAACAGACCCATCTTGGCCTTCTTTAGTGCATGTTCACCTGGAGAAACCCACAGTTTCGATTGTTCCTTGATCTCTGTGTTGTGATGGATTCACGTTTCGTCAACGGTTACGAAACGGCGCAAAACTTCTTCAAATTCCGATTGAATATCGCTAAACACTCTTTTGACATGGTCACACGGGAGCGTTTATGGTCGAGTGTGAGCAATCGCGACACCCATCGCGCGGATAGCTTTTTCATATCCAAATATTCATGTAAAATGTGATGTACCGGCTCAGTTAAGATGCTGACAGTCTCAATCACCTCACGCACTCTCATTCTCCGATCGTTCAATATCGTTTCATGAATTTTATCGACAATTTCTGGCGTGAGGACCTCATTTGGACAACATGAACGTTCTGCGTCACTTGTGCTAATACAACCACAACAAAATTCAGTAAACTACTTCGTAACCATTAAAACTGATGATGCAGAGTCCTCATAGCATTTATCAAGCCTTTCCTTGGTTTCGGTGATGATTTTTTTACATAAAAAATAATGCTTGATCAGCACACGAAATTCACTTTTTTCCATTTTCGTCGAAATTCACGAGGTCGTCTGGTTTCAATGGCTGTTAAACACAAACTCAATGACATAGCTTACTCAAAATTTGACAGTAGTCTACTAACAGACAACAGTAGTGTTGCATTTAAAGTTGTCACACGAGAAATTTAAAATGTCACTGACTTATCAAACGGCCCTCGTATTATACGTTCCTATGCCTAAATGCACAAGTTTTTTTCGAAAATTAAGATGTAAAAAAAAGTAGAAAACCCTATTATTTTTGTATCAGTTGCTATGGTTACATCTAAAATGTCAATATAAAAAGTCATATCTATGAGTTCTTGTTTCGGATAATTTTTTATTTATGGTATTTTCAACACTAATTGCGTAACTTAGAAAACAAATATTATATTTAAACAAATCTGATAATATGTAAAAAAATTGGCAATATGTTAATATTGTAGACACAACCCTGGCAATTGATACAAAAAGTAATGAAATTTCCTACTCTTTGCATACCGATTGTATATCAATTGCCAGTAAATTAAAATTTCTGATTATTTCTTATTTAATTTAAATGAAATCCTGTATTTAATATTTTCAACAAATGTAAAATTTAATTATTTATCGAATAATGCTAAAAAAGAGCGAATTAAAGAAATTTACAGTAATTGTTCAAAATAATGACTATTTATTTCTATACGCGGACTATAACGGACTTACTTTTGGAACGAGTTGTTAACTTTCCTTAATATATTTGGAGATACACTTTGAAAAGCTTCCCTAATTCTATTTTTTATATCCGGTATTGTTATTGGTGGAGTATCGTAAACGATTCCTTTTATATAACACTATAAGAAAAAATCTGACGAAGTTAAGTCCGGTGATCTTGCTGGCCATCAAATTCATTTTCTTCTGTGTCTATTACAGGTTTGTTTCTAACGGATTTTTTGTAATCCACACTTCCAGTTTCTTTGAATTGATTTAACAGTAGCTTGTATCATATTTATATGTATATTTATTAAACCTCTGTCAATATCGGCTAGTCAAAACTTCTACAATAGAGTTATAAATTCATAATATTTAGCTCATGAAATTCTCCTTGGAATGTAACTCGTGCATAGAAAATCATAAATTATTTTAGATCAATAGATGTTTATGCAATGTAAATCAGGAAAAACACGAGTACGCGTAGCGCACATAAAGTACTTGTGTGGTACGTGCCTTCGTCCTTTTTAATCTCAAATTACATTAATGCAAATTGTGTAATAAATAAAAACAGAGTATAGCTTTGAAACAGTTTTTTACTTCGCAAAAGTTTGGGCCACATTTTTTAAAGTTCAGAAATTTTACATTTCTCTGTTTGAGATAGACTAAAATATGTGTACATACATAGTTGAAATGTTTGCATTTATCATTGGAAGTTGCAGATTTTTGAGGTATATGCATCTGTACACTCTCATAATATAGAAAAATATGTAAAAGTTTCTTAATTAGGTTGGACCACCATTGCTCCATTTCCAAAATGGTGAGAATTACAAAATTTGTTAAATATGAAAAAAATTGCGATTTTTAGAGATTTTTAATATAACGTATTCACGTTGTCAAATTATTTTTGATTTCCGAGATTTTACGAAAAACATTTAAAACTTTTAATCGAAAATATTTAAAAAGTTACTAATTTAATCAGAAAAAAAATTCAACATATCAAATTTTCGTGTTCAATATTTTTTGGTTGTGTTTTGTAAATTCGGTCATTGATAGTTCCTCAAAAAAAAATCAATTGGAATCCTATCAGCAAAATTAGGTGGTTAACTAAAAAAAATGCCCAAGTGATATATTGATCTCTCAAGGCTGAAAAGCGCTTTCAAAATATACGATAAAAACGCTAAGTCTGCTATTAAAAAAAAAACTGATTTGTTGCAAATTTCCTAAATGCCAATCTCATGATGCAATAAAAATAAGCTTATGTTGTAGAGTGGGGAGACTAAAAATAATTAAACGTTTTTTTGATTTATATAGCAGATTATGTAAATACCCTCAAAGAACGTTGTCGTGTGTCCCCATTTTTTTTCATATAAGAAAACAGATTAAGCTCACGAACATAAAATTATTACTGCTCAAAATATTCCACATATATTGTAATGGATGTAGACTTGGGACGTAATAGGGAGTAGATATCCTAAATTTGGACACGTTAATTTTCGTATGGTTGTAAAAACATAATTAGTGAGCTACTGTTTACACCAATATCTAATTGTTTTTTAGCTACAGTAATTAATATCAGCGTATATTAAAAGGTTTATTACTGTTAGTGCGTTTATTGCGAAAAAAATTAATAGAAAACTTTATTAACTGATCAAAAAAATTAATGCACATTAATTGAGGAGCTTTTAAGGAACCTTTATAGGTATTATATAGGTAGATACTCAATTTTATGAAGGGAATTTGTTAAAAACTATTAGAAAATTATAGATTATTTGAATGAAACGGCCTGATAAAACTTAATAAATAATGCGTGCGTATATTGCGTACATTTTTTTAAGGCTCATTTTTTATGATTGTCATCATGAAAATCTACATAGATCGACTTAAGGCGGAAATTACATAATCCAGAATTTTGCATAAAAATCTCGTCTAAATTGTCGTTCTTGAATAAACAACACACTCTATGGGAACTTTATAAAGTTTCTTTTGCATATTCAAATTGCATCGTTTTATTTGATATTTACAACCCATCCATAAAATATTATTGTGCCTTTAGTCAGGGGCATATAAGGGCATTTTGTATCTGTCCTTCTGTAAGCCATGATGTGACTTTTAACCCTGTATCCTAGAAGAAAGTTACCCCCCGAAAGATTGAGGTTCCCAAGTCTTCTGCGAGAATTCCTCACTGCCTTCAGTGACATGTTTATATTATATTAAAATGCAGGTATTTGATTTACGTTACAAATTGCTTTTTTAAGTAGATTTATATAAAAATAATATTTCCATAAAAAAACTATTACTCGAAGATTTGAAATTGAAATGAATGATTTTTTAAAGAATATTAAAACATTTCTGTAATTAACCAAAATACATTAAATACGTGAGAAATGGACATTTTATAACAAGATAAAGGGTTTTCGGACACTATTTTAATGAAACCAGAAATATGTATGTAAATTTGTTACACTTTTGTGATGACATGGTTTCGTCCATTTTCTTTAATTACCTAAATACACATCTTGTATACTGCTGACGTCAAAGCCATTACCAACCATTATTTCCTAATTGATTTCGACAGAAACTATCATGTACTCTAAGCAGTAGAATTGCTCAACACCTATAAGTTAGACTTCCGCTATTCCTTCTCATTATTCGAATTAATTAGTAGAGTTGAAACTGTTATCAAATACAATTGCTAATCGGTTGCCATCATTGTGATGTCCTCAAAGCATGCATATTTGCTTGCAAACTGTTTTGCAGTTGTATTACTTACTTCATATTTTTATATCCACTTTTCATAAACGCTAAAAAAATCAACTTAAATTTAATAAATCTTTTATTGAGCATGATCCGAGTAAGCAAGGGAAGATATTGGGTCATCAATGAATCAACTCTTCAGATTACATTTCCAATAAGTGATAATGCTCAAGTACAAACAACTCAAAAATTACAAGATTATGTATCATTGCAAAAAGAATTAACTAAGACTTAAAAATCTTGTAGTTATAAAAGAATGCCTTATACGCTACCAAGCTTTCAAATGAGGTAACTTTTCATCATTTAATTTTTGCAATCCCGAGCAATTGCAAAAGTTAACGACTCGATATAGCAAGGATCAGTGACTTAATTCTAGAGCAAAATGAATCATTTGCTTCATGTTCCATAATTTGTGTCCATTTTCCAATCCTATTTAATACATCCCTGCATTCTACCAAATTTGTGTTTATTAATTTCAGAATTTCACATGAATTTTTTTAAGGAAATTACTTCATGGGTTCCCGAAATATGGACACTCAAAGCTTAAAAACTTCCTAAAACTAGGTACTCCACTCCTCTTTTTTGAATTTTTAAGAAATTTTTTTTTGGGAAACATATGTATACATACTATAAATATTTTCAATAAGAACAATTCAAAATTTAAAATAGTTTTAGTTGCATTTTTGTTTTAATATTTGGCTCTGCTATAAAATTCAAAAAGAAATCAGTTTTTGAAACATCTGAAAATGCTACTCTAATACCTTTCAAATTTAGCAAAACCAAAGTGTAAACTTATGAAAAGGTCCCGGTAACTTTCTACGCACCTCTTGAGCCTCAGTGTCGATTTCTCTTCAACGCATATAATATTCTGTAATGCTATCTTTATTGCACCGTACCTCACTACGACATTCCCCTATAACCAGCACCAACAGTACACCAATAGAGATACGAGGGACCTTTGCCAAATTCGGTACAATTGTGTTAAGCACAGTAATTAGTAGCAATAAAGAATAAGGAATATAAAAATATCCGCAGTTATTACATACTTGCACATGTCAGTTTTAATTATAACATTCTCATAAATTGGTCTTATAATACACAAATGAATGTTGCCTTATTTATTGGTATGAAAGTAGCATGTTGCAATAAAGTACGTATATTTTACATAAAATCTTAACGACTCATTATTTGAACACGTTTTTCTCTTTTTTTCTAAATAATTTTAATATATAATAGTTTAATTTGATAATAGCTTTTTGGTCATTTATTTCACTCAACAGTATACATATAGTTCGTCTCAGATAAGGATAAATAGCATGGGAATCTCGGAAACAGTAATAGATACAAAATCCTTTAAATTAGGAAAAAGTTGCGCAACTTAAAGCAAATTTATAATTTGTTTTTATACCGGCTAAATTTCGAATGGTTACGAAGATATCCGGAAAAAACGAATTTGGCGGTTTTGGTTTTTTGCAAATAACTCTTATAAGGTTACAGTTAGAGAAGTGAGAGTTTTACATTGTTAAAATACTTTTTTGAGAACTTCTTAGCAATGTTGCCAGTTTTCTTGTAAAGACTTTACTTTTAGAGATAAATTGTTAAAATTTTGATTTTCATATAAGCACAATATCAAATATTTACATTTTTAAAATCGTCATAAAATGTCCCTTTTCAACCATGTATTACGTTTGGTATTTCTCTCAGAAACTCTATAAGTTATAGCCATAAAAACATTTATTGATAAGTCGGGTATGTTTTTGTCTTATAGCGATGGTGCACATAAAATAAATAAATGCTATGGTAACGACAAAAATATTTTAAAGATATAAAACCTTTATTACCTACCTATAATTACGGCTCAAAATTTCTTCTCCAATGAAGAGAAATTTGATATGTTGTCATGCTGCATATTACGTCATAGAAATTGTGTAGACGCTGAACATATGCATGTATTTAAATCATATCCCAAAAGAAAAGCAACCAGGAAAATCCATTTTTAGAAGACTAGTGTCTAATTTTAAGGAATATGGATGATTTAAGCATTTATTTATTATGTACCATTGTTATAATTTAAAATGATAACAGACTTGTCAAAAAATGTTTTAATGACTGTAACTCATAAACTTTTTGAGAGAAATACCAAATACAATACATGGCTGAAAAGAGAATTTTATTAAATATTTAAAAATGTGAATACTCGATTTTGCGCCTATGTGAAAATCAAAAGTTTAACAATTTATATCTTAAAGTAAGGACTTAACAATACAAAACTTTCATTCCTCTAACTGTAACCGTATGAGTTATTTGCAAAAAAACGAAGACCACTAAATTCGTTTTTTTTCTGATATTTCTGTAACTATTCGAAATTTAGCCGGTATAAAAACAATTTGTTAATTTGCTGTAAATTTCTTAAGTTTTTCCTAATTTAAGAAATTTTGTGTCTACTACCGTTTCCGAGATCCTCATGCTGTTCTTCCTAATGTGGGACGGACTGCATATTTATAAACAAGAAGCACTAAAAATTGAACTAATTACAGTAATTACAACTTGAAACTAATATTTTATGATTAGAAATTAATTTTAAACAGACTTTATGCCAACAAATTCGAACAACTAATGATTTGGATACCTTCCAGTAATAAGGTGTAGCATCGCCCTATAGCTTTAATTATGGTTTTAAATCTCTATCTGGCATTGACTCAATAAGATTACGGAAACGTTCGGGCAAAAATTCTGGCATAGTTGTTTGTGTAATGTAAAAACCTTTTTATGTAATGCCATATATTTTTAATGAAATTTAAATCTGCACTGCTGGAGAGCTATAACAGAATACGTAAATTCTACTCAGCAATCTACGTTTAACGCTTTTCGCCGAAAATAAGTCACTTCCATCTGTGTTGAATAGTTGCAGATTTGTTAACAAATAGGTTTCTATTTTTTCTTTGTAATTTCATTTATGACTTCACATATATTTTGATACAAAAAATTAATGAAACCACTGTTTTTGAGAAGTTTTAGTATTTTGATAGTGTACCCGACAGCTTGTCAATAATGGCCTTTAATAGTTTTCATAGCATACTGCTAATGACCGTTTATAAATTTTTGTCTTCATAATTTGTACTGAACTGTATAGCCCAAATTATGAAACTAGAATAATTGTTTGGGTTAAAAATTTTATATCCGTGCTATTTTAATGTTTAAAATAATAGACTGAGACTTTAGTTTAATTACTAAAATGATAAAATTAATTATTAAAATGTCATACATTTAGAACACATTTCTGAGATGAAAATAAATGTCCAAATAATTAGTTGTAAGGACTCGTAGCTTCAATCACGTTTATTAGATTGGTACATTAATAATACAAAATTAGGCATACAAATGTTTTAATTTCTTCCTTTGTGCTGCATTTAAAAATTAATATCTAAAGTTTAAAGAATAGTAGGAACAGTCGAAAATTGGCTGTTTCCATAGAAATTGATAATTTGTAACAAATGAACCCAGTCTCATCTACATATTTTAAATTAACCTACTACAGTACAAGTAAGTTACCACATGTAACCTTAACAACTCAATATGTAATTCTTATAACAAAAATAAAGCTAAACATCAATAAAATTTATTTTTAACTTTTTATTACACAGTACTCACTCAAATTCAACCCTTATCTGGAGTTGCATGTAAAGTCAAGTCCCAATAACCTGGTAATGTATCTTCTCTAGGCCTATATTTCCCTCGATGTTTCATACATTTTTTCAATGCCAAAAGCTCATCAGGTTTGACGCCCTGATCCATATAGTATTGTGCACAATTCAGACAACCCCAAGCAGGAAGTTTCTGCCTGTTTTTCCCCCTCACCACTGGTGCAGCCTCATATTCTTGTGAAACATTTTGAGCTTCGGCAAGGAAATTATTCAAATCTCTCAGTTGCTTTGCCGCATCTTTTTTAGGCTCTGAAGAATAACCTTCCTGAAATGAACAAAGACTTTCTTCTTCTAACATTCCACTGTTAAGGGAAACACCCAAACATGGATCTATATTTTCTTCAGTTCTCGAGTGTCTCATAGTTTCTTGGTTGATATAACAAACCATGCTCGTAATGCCCATTAGAGAATCAGATTCAGATTGATTAGAGGTAATGGTTGTTGATGTGGGAGTGTTGTTATTATTTTGACTTCTTAAGCCAAACCTTTGCTTTGGAATTTTTAACTGCTGCCTCACAGTCTTTAACACCGGAGTACTTTCAATGATATCTAAATCATCATCTTCTGATTTTTGCTCATATAAATTTAATTGTTTTTCAGTTTCATTTTTCAATTGCACTTTTTTTGAGGAACAAACCAAGTTTTTAATGAATTCCACATCCTCAAATACATCTTTGTCTGGCGTCTTTTTAGCCCTAGGATTTTTTTTATTAATCATCTCTACAATTTCCTCGTTTAGTTTTCTCTTCAGCCTCTTTCTCCACTTGAAATGACTTTGTTTAGAGGATTTTTTAATCTCAGGACTAGTGCTCATATTCTGAACACTACAAAACTCATTATCTGAAATTACTATTGAACCACTATCATTGGCTGATCCACATTTGTCTGCACTACTGCTTTTGGAACGTTTGCTATAGCTGTTTATTAGTTTTTTAGATTCCCCATTTAATGTTAGAGTTTTGCAGTTGAAATAATTGTCTACAAACTGATTTCCTTCATTTTCTTGAAGAGATTTCTGAAGTCTCCTGTATTCTCGGTTGATGCAACATAGAAGCATTGAGAAGTTCTTAAGAATGTGGAGTGGTTCATTATTCCATGCCTCAGAAAGGTTATTATCAAATAGCTGCTTCCAAGATTCATACCCATGTGGGAGCTCCATAATCATAGATTAATGCTAATTTGAAATTAATAGTTTATTGTCATCATCCATAGAATAGTGGATCTTATGTAGTTTTGTGTTGTGTGTAAATTTAACAATCAGGGAATTTTCACTGGTGTTAATTATTCTAATAACAAGCATATATTTAAATTATACAATTTTCTGTCTTTTATTAATTTAAATCATGTTATTAGCGAATTAAATTAAACATAAAAAAGGAAAGATTCAAAAGAGGTTACTAAATAAACGTTACCTTATCTTTGACAATTCGTAAGTGTCAAACTGACTCAATAATGGATATAACTGGCCTTTGACTAATCACTCCAATTGCACGACTCGTTTAGCTTGGTGCAGTTCCAGAATGGTCGCCTTCGGGAGATTATTTAGACAATACTCCAAGTGGTATGGATTGTAAAATCTTCACAAAAGAAAACATTTGTCCCATGATTTCATTAATGCCGCATTTGCGATTTACAAGACTGCTTCTACTTCTATATAACGGGTGATAATTAAAAATCCCTCGCATTAAATGGTCAACGTAGAGCGTTGATTAAGCCATTTGTTATTTACTATTAAGACAACAGATGATACCTGATGAATTGATATTTAAAATTTTTGTTTTAATGTTTACCCTTTATCACCCAGTTCTCAAATTTTCTCTGCTCTCATGGTTCCAATACAAACGAAAACGATTATTAAAAAATGGGAGAAACTCACGGTTAAGTCGATATATATATATATATATGTTTATCTTTGTCGCTACCGTTCTGCGACAATAAACCTATCTTTGTGTTGATTTATTTATAAAAACTAAAAACGCAATTTTTATATCAAATTCATCAGCATAATATTATGTGATACAGAGAAATCCAGGAAATTTACTTTTATTTGTAGCATTTGTATTCACAATAAAGGCAATTTAACAATTTACTGACAAAGTGGAATTCGAGACAAGAACACAAATCACACCAAACAAACCCCATAATGGTACTGGATTCCGATAAGTACCTTCGCATCAAGTCCATCCTGCTGGACCTTGAGTGCTCAGGGGAAAGGCTGGAATCCTTGAAGGCCCATTTTAAAGAAGAGATAAACTCAGAACGTAGCTTTGAGTATATAATTTCTTTACATATTTTATGGAAAACTTTAGAAAAGAGAGATATTCTTAATTCTCGGCAAGAGCAAGCCCTACAAATCATTATTGATAAAGTTGCTTCACAATATGAGAGAGAAAATATAATGAGAATTTTAAACAACACCACCGAATGGGAGGGACTTGGTCACAGTAGTAATATTCCAACCAATTCGAGAGGTAAGAGAAATGAATAGGTAATAGAGAAAGATAATGATTAACAGCCCATTTAATATTAATATGGCAAGCATATAATGCAAATTCAAAATTATTTGTGTTTATTTGGAATTTCATTAAATTCAGACTGAGGAATTTGGGCTACAGGGTTGTCTACTGGTTAACCAAATTCAAATGTACAAGTAAATCTAATTAGTTGAAAATCAGCTTATGGAGATCAATCCTATGCAGATCATCATTTTCCAAAAGGACTTCTACCTTTATTTCAAAGATTCCATAGATATTCTTATGTAAAATTACTAGGCTTTCAATTTATTCATACTAAAGGTTAATAAATCAAAGTCTCAACCAAGAGGATAATATTCATTAACACATTGAAATATCAACAGAGTCTGTTCATATCATTCATTGTCAGTTTAATGAATTTCATGAATATTTGTAATCTTTAATAGTTGCCAGTATATTAATCTAGTGACCTATGACAGGGTGCTCATTTGAAAATATACAACCACAATAACATCAAAATGAAAAAAGATACTGAAATGCGTTTTGAGGGGATCTCAAAGGTTTTAAGAGAGAAAATTTTTCAGCAGCAGTGCTAATATTATGCACACTTCTACTCCCAATCACTTCAACTTCAGAATCTTAAATGGCACAATACCTCGATATGTACCTCATATTAAAGGGCATTTAAAATTCGTTATTTTGATGCAAATATTTCTAATATTAATAAAGTTGTTTTCAAGAAGTTTAGAAAAAAACAAATTCTTTTACACAATAAACGAAATTCGAAGAACCTGCATGAATTTTAATATTACTGTTTATACAGTAGTAATTTACTATTACTACTACTTTACTATTTTAAAAGTGTCAGTTTATTAAAAATTATGTATTCGACAGAAGAGAGAATGGAGATTGTATTAATTTATGGTACGACTAATGAATTCCCCAGATAAACTGCGTCGATATTCAATGAGAGGCACCCTGACAAACATGTTTCAAATGTTTATGTAATTCAACTATTGGAAAAATTTAGAAGAACTGGATCTGTACTAAATGTAAAAGGAAGTTTAGGGGATTCAATTAATACAATCTCAACTCTCTCTTCTGTGGAATACACCATTTTTAATAAACTTATACTATTACAATAGTACCTAGCAAATTACTACTCAATAAACAGTAATATTGAATACTCGAAAACAACTTTATCAATATTAGAAATATTTACATCAAAATAATAAGTTTTAAATGCCCTTTAATATGAGGTACATATCGAGGTATTATGCCATTTAAGATTTTGAAGTTGGGGTGACTGGGGATGAAGAGGTGGGCACAATATTAACACTGATGCTGCCTAAAATGTTCCCCTTTATAACCTTTGAGATCCCCCAAAGCGCATTTAATTGGTTTTTTTCGTTCTAATTTGGAGTGATAAGTTTTCAAATGAACACTCTGTATAGTTAAACTTCATGTTAAGTAGGTCTCTATCTATTTCTAACCATCTAAGTTTTTTTTCAGTAATACCTTCTGTTCCAGACATTCTAGTCGAATCCATTAATGACGAAGTAAAGCGCAATATAGGTGCAAAATGGAAAGAACTTGCACGCGGCCTCAACATTCCTGAGGGCACTATTGATGACCTTGAGTGTCGTTACAAATTTGCTGCTCAAGGCATGGAAATGATGATACATAGAGTCCTGCAATCCCATCTGGAAAGATCGGGTTCCAATTTTGAGTATTGGAGGGCTGGATTACAACAGGCGTTGAGGAAAGCTCGCCGTACTGATTTGAGTGAGAATATTGATGATATTCTTAAATTCCATACAGTTAATGCTTAAGTGGTGAACTGCCTTTTTAATTTTTGTTTCAGAGATTTTTATTCTTGTTATCTGACTTATGTCATTGATGTTTTTCATGCTTTACCTGTAATGATATGTCTTTAGAGAAGAATTCCTTTTACCTATATCTACATTAATTTTAAGTAAACATCACGACTTGATTATATTTAAAAATTAACTTCCCCAAACCCTTTAACTATTCCCTTATTTACCTTTAAAACACACAAATCAGTTATAAAACTTATAATTCACTGACTGAGAACAGGTAGTGATTAATAGCTATGCAGTTTTACCGAGCAGGTAGAGTAAATATTGGGGCTATTTCTGTGAATTATAAGTACAAAATAAGAAAAGATAGGAGAGTCGAACTAACGTCCTAAAGCTGATAAACAATATATTCATGATGTGTTTTATCCGTTATTTAGGTTTTATATTATTTTTCTTTTAACTGTTTGTACAGTATATAGGGTGTTTACTTGAAAAAGATTTATATAAATCGATGTTTGGAGTCACTTAATTTCTGAAATACACATTCTTTATAGAAGGCTCCTTAAATCTGGGCTGTATGTTTAGGAAACACCCTGTATATTATCGGAAAATGTACGCTTAGGAAGACTTTTCAAGAGCTTTCAATACCAAAATATTAGAGAGTTTTAAAGCTATTTCAGAGGATCACATAATACTTTAAAAGAATCTCTTAACTTTACTCTGTGTATAGTGCTGCAATTATTCTAAATGCAAGTAAAAATAATGTTATGTATTTTTTGTTAAGTGATTAATTGCGCTCATTACAAGTAGGAACAGTAAGTTTCAGTATTAAAGACTGAAATTTTTTTTTGAGTGACTTATTGACAGATTTAGATTTAATGATGTCCTAAATATACTGTGTATCCGGGAAAATAGGTTGCATAGTTTTAACAGAATATCCTCCGGTTAAAAGTAGGGTGGCTTCCGTAACCCTTTTGCAAATAAAGGCGAAGTGGTGACAGATACTCTGTAGGAAGAAATCTCATAAACTTTGGGAAGTCTAAATGATAAATTTGACATATATTTCATAAACGAAGCATTTACGAACCCACGTTTATAGTAATAACTTTGCTGTTAAAATTATGAAACCTAATTTCGAAACGTACGGCAATTACTGCAAATTTGGATGCTAGACGCAACCAATCAATATCAAATTTGATCTCATAAATGAGATCTCGTTAAATTAAAAAAATATATATTGATAATTGGACGCTCTCATTAACGTATATTTTATGCAAAATTTAAGTATATATTCCAATTAAAAATAAATAATGAATATTACTTATTATTGCCAGTTTTCATACCGAAAATTTAATTGTAGGTATACGCGTCAGGCAGTACTTTCGTATGATCAAAATCTTATGCAATAATGTACATTTTGTGATATAATGGTGCCGATGTATAAAGTAATGTTTATTGTTATTATGTTAGTAAACAATTAAAAATATTTATGACTTCTTTCTGCTTGTTTTTTTAAATCGAATTTGAGAAATATAAAAGCTCTACATGAAGTGTTATATGATCGTGAGAACTATGGGAGAACCTTAAGAGATTTATATGAGGATCTGACTAAACCATCTTTATGTGTGGAAGAAAGTGTATGAAACTGAACATAAAAAAGTGTACTCTTTATTGGCTTTAAAGTCCTCACTGGAAAGAAGAATTAAGCAGTAATCGAAATACTATTTTTTGTTTTTTTAACTTTCTAGGGATGATCCATATTACTGGGTTTTTGTAGATATTCTTTCATTTTGAATGGTTGTAGTAAATAAGGGGATATTTTAAAGAATTCTCAAATAATAAAATACTATTATTCAATTAAATTATAGCAGTGAAACAATGTTCAGCAAAGTTCCACCCTAAGAATTATTATAAGCGGAATTATAAAAATATTAACTAAATCAACAATATTAATCAAAGAGATGCATCAACTTTAAAGGGTGTATGAGTATTTGGAGCTGGAGCCAGTCTTGTCCATGGTGTCTTTATGGATCTCATAACCAATGGTGGTGCAGGCAGGAATGCGCAACCTTTCTTTAAGTTTTTTGCCAATTTCCAATACTGAGGCTGAATTATTTGCATCAGAAGTCCAAACACCTTTAAATGTAAACCAAGTAATTTAAAGGTACAACAATAACTGTGATTGCTTACCAATCTTGTCACCCTTATATCTTATATTGACTACAGCACCGCATACCTCATCTGAATGTTCAAAAGCTTCTCCAATTAAACACAGTATCTTAAAGTTCATCATAAACTTATATGAATTCAAAGATTATTCATTGACAAAAACTTACAATATCCAGCCAATATATGTCAAGCTCTTTATTCCTATGTCTCTTCTCCAAGCTAATCAACCATCGTCCTCCTCTTTTATTAGCGGCATCTTCCCACATAGGCATAATTCCCTTCTTGAAAAGGGAATAATCAGTTCCTTGCTTCAGTTCGCTGGCCAGCTTGATGTGGTTGTATAAACTGAGATTAAAAATTGCGTCTTTTAAAAACTGTTTTTATTTAATTTGCATATACCTCCAAAAATCTTCAACGGTTTGAAAAGAAGCAATCTCCCTTTGGTTCTTCTCCCAGGATTGAGTTCGGTCATTCTCAAAATACCACAAAGTCCAGCAATTCTGAAGAGGGTGCTTCACCGAATAATCAATCGGCGCTTCTATTAGTTCAACTTCATTTTTATATTCGCTTTTTTCATTCTAAAAATTGAAAAAGAAGTGTGGGGGTTGTGAATTCAAAATGGCTGGCATATGTCACAGATTTTAGATAAAAATTTCAGCCACTTGGAGGGATATTTGAGGGTAAATAACCATTACGGAATGGAGGTAAACAAAGCTGGGACGGAAATAGGGTAAATTGTATTTTTAAATACCTCAATATCCAATGAATTTGTAGACATTTTCGCCGCTGTTGAGCTGCTGCTGAATGTCTATAAAAAAGAAGGTAAGTGAGGTTAAGAATGATAAGTTACTTTTGACATTTTGTCGGTTGTTAGTTAGAGTTCAGTGGACTGTATTTTATCCACTCTTTTTGTGCTGTAAAGCAATGGGTTGAAATGAGATGGGTTTACTAATCCCCAAGGTGTTAAAATACGATGTAAAATCCCGTTAATTGTAAAAGTTAAATTATCTGTCTCTTGTGTAAAAAGATATAAAAATATTTTTATATATTTTTTTATATTTAAGATACTTTAAGTTTATATTTAAAGATAATTTATTAGTTTTGGCGGAGTTTAGTCGTTTGTAAGTATGCTAAAGCGGATATGTTAAAATTTCACTTTTATTATTTAAGGAAATAGAGCGCTCTAAAATTGAAGCCCATCAATTCTTTGAAAATTTACTTGTAGTTTAAATTAAGGGGGTTAGTTTTTGTGGAGCCTTCTAAAGAACATTTCAAATGCAATTGAAAAATATACATGCATATGTATATAGAATTGCTGAAGTTTTATTATCCACATTATGTACTACTATATTCTAATCTAAACTCTAGAGTTTCTGAGTAAGAGCTGGGAATATTATAGGACAATAAAAGCTACTCACAATGATAAGGAAATAATAGGGTTTTTTTTATTTATTTCTGCAAATTGCATTCAATTTTTGACTTATCATTACTTTCAAAAAAACTGCCCATTGCAAATTGTCATCTGGTTACCATAACGGGATAGAGATCATACTGGTCAGTATTACCTATCTGCCTATTTCTCACTTACTGATGTATTTATCTTTCATTCAAATCATAAAATCTCGGTTGTTGTCCTCAGCACTTCCAGAGAACATGCAATTATATAGGGTGGGCAACATAGCACAGTTTTAACAAGAAAAGTCCTAATTCTAGCTCCTATCTAGGTGTAAAAATTGAGACTGTTGTTTCTTAATCATAACTATTAATATAGTTTTGGAAGTAGTATTTTGATTTAGAATTGATCTTTTTAGTTATGCTTGAACTTATTATTATATGCAGAGTGATTCTGAAAATATGCAAAAAATGTGCTACAAAATTAATTTTTTTACAAGGCCCTAGAATTTAACTCGATACCTAATCACATTTAGCACACCTTAAATTGTTCCATTCTACCCATCAACTGCCTTATTTAAGCAAAAATTGAATGATTACTATAGAGTAAGTTGCTGCAGTGGATGTGATGGACCCCAAAATACCCCAATTGAGCTGAAAAAACCCTCCAGCATGTATTCCGATTTTTCTGGATTTGCTCAAATCCAACAGGAAGTTCAGTTCATTCACAATACGTTGTTCAGCTTCAGTTTTTACATTCCTGTGATTTAGTTTCATCAACATTGTGAAGCAAATTGATGTAGTGCGCCCGCCCTCTTCCTGGATATTTTCTCCTATCATTGCGCCCAAAGCTGCTTGACCCTATAGATAGAAGTACTATACTAGTTATATGCACTTTCAACAATTAACACATACAAAAGTATTAATGGCCATCAAAGTCTCCACAATAAAAACGTACACATGAGTATGCATTCCATTGATCACTCTCGGTTTGGCACCATACTGGATCAACACCGTGCAGTTATACAGTATGTTAGTTACCAGACACATCAGCACTAATACTAGATATGTTTTAATGTAATTGTTAAATTTGTCGAGCATATCACACAAATAATTATAATGGCTGACTACCTTGCTCAATTTTCCTATATCAAATAAGTTTCTGGCACTCTGGTAGAGTCTAGGATAACCGACTTCTCCTGGCAAATAACACAACTTCTGATCTGGTACGACGGGACACGAAATGCTTAGTTCCTCAAGATAGTCGTTTAGAGCCACATAATGATAATTAAGTTTGTTTATCATGCACGAGAAGCTGCAGATCATTAAATTGAGGATGTAGTACCAAACATCTCTAGCCAAGAAGTATTTATAAACCGTCCATCCAATGCCAAACCCGAAAAAATATAGTTGGATGCATAAGGGCAAGATGGGGGCCACGCGCAATATTTTTATAAACCTGGTAAAGGTTTTGCCCTCTTTTTTAACGCTGTAATTCCTCTTTGAAATGAAGGAGAATATTTCCAACAAAAACGGGCTTCCAGCGAAGAAAACCACTGCCATAATGTTGACAACCACCAAGAGAAAGTCGCTGAGGCCATTGATGAATAAAACCACTTCGCTGTTGAAGTGATCGGATTCGTTATACAAAATTGACTTTCCAATGGTGCAGAAAACGAAGGCGATGATGTTCAACGCCACCAAGATCATCTGCAGAAATCTTGCAATGTTTTTGTGATTGAAGCTCAGGACTAGCAACTTCAATTCCAAAGGATCTTCCTTATCGCACTCGATTCTTTTCGAGTCCTGTTTCGCGTTTTCGGGGAAAACGAAAGGGGAGAGCCGACTAACGCGATTAGACATTTTTTTACTAATGAATATGTAGAGTGTGTACGAGAGGTAATTATGACAAACCACTAATTATAATTATCGGATCGAGGATACTTTCAATAATGCATACGGAGGGGCTGGACTTGTTAGTTGGACACGCAACTGAACAGCATGGGATAATGGCAATAATTGATTTTCATGATGATAACGCATTTATATAGAGGGAAAAAAGTGCGATTGTTTGAGCGTTTTTGAATTTATGAGATAAAGATTTTTGAGAGAAAAGCGCCAGGCGATGAAAAGAGATGCCAAAACTACTAGGATGTAACATTAATGGCATTATTACTGCGTCCGTGAATCGATATAATAGTACAAGGACCATCCTGTACATGGAAATTTTGCAATATTATCAAGAGGTTATAATGAACAAGTATTGACAAAATGTCTCATGTTCCTATAAATTGATGATATGGTGTCGGAGCTGTATTGTTTCAGTTTTTGTGAAGTTAGCCCTAAACTTACCAAATAACAAGTCGCCCTGCATTTCCAGGCCGTAGTACAAGCAAGATGTAAAGAATTTTTAGCATAAAATCACTCTGAATTGGTTTAGGAGCAAACTCAAATTGATCTTCTTGCGCAGCCCCGTAAAATAATTAATCGTTAGAGGTGTTAAAAATCCAACTTGTCGTAATTTCGCACAACTTTACCGTTTTAGATCTGGGCTCTCTGACTACGTTATAGCATATAGGAGTTACTACCTCATTCGAGAAGAACTCCTCAGACGGTGAGGCATAGAGTATTTCATCGTTTGACGTCAAGGCTTCAGGGTCTGAGAAATATTTGTCCTTTGATGTCAGCGAAAATTCACAAATTACGAATAACATGTAAGTTTGAGTAGTGCACGAGGAATGATGAAGTTTCCGCTAGGATCCTTCGTTTTATTTTCTTGTTTGTGCACTTCAATAGAATTTAATGTGAGTTGAGTACCTAAGAAATTTGATAATCGATTACTTCAACAACAGGATAGTAAAATCCGATAAGGAATCAGTGTTTCGTATGGCGATGGGAATTCCACAGGATTCAGTTCCGGCACCTGTGGAACATCCTGAACGACTAGATTCTGGAAGCTTGAAGATCGCAAAAAGTTACTATCGTGTATGCCGACGACATAGCCCTGATCGTCTGTGGCGAGGATAGTGAAGAATTAACGACAGAAGCAAGCTCTGCCACTAAGAAATACGAAGAAGGACTATTGGATCACTCGCTGAAGCTGGCATCGGAAAAGATAAAAGCCATCGTCTTTTACGAAAAAACGAGACATACGTTTGCTCATGAGTGAAAGTAACTTAAAGAAGCTGGGCCAACAACTCAGGATAATGCCAATGATAGAAGGTCCACTTCCTTAAAGAGGCGGATGCTCTACAGAGTAATTTAATCAGCAATTCTCTATATCACTCTCATCTGGGGAAGAATAATGACATTTAAAAAGTATATACATATGTATGCTTTCGAGCGTCCAAATAAAAGTCCTGATGCGGGTCATCTGTGCATACCGTATGATATCCCTAGAGGCAACTCAAGTTTTCGCAGGAACTTCATTGTTCGATCGACCTTCTGCTGAAAGAGCGCACTAAGCTAATTGTTCTCCATCATGTCCCGGAGGCAGGTAGACAAGAGGCCAGGAGAACGACCATCCTGAAGTGGCAAACACGATGGACTCGATTGGTGGACAAGGGCCAGTGGATCAAGCGACTGATCCTGGATCCGACTCATGGACGTCGTGTAAACGTAGGCAGCTGAACTACTATCTAACTCAGACGTTTTGCGGATACGATACTTTTAAGAACTATATCCACAAAGTAGGGAAAACAGGTCTGGTTGCGAGAAGAACACTGAATTTACTAATGCTCATTATTCGAAGAGCAGCAAGATGTGCTAAAAGAATGCATGGACAACCTAACTCCAACATCCCTCATCAACGGGGTGTTGGTAGATAAAACAAAGTAGAATCGTTGTAGCAACGCCATTTCTGCGATGGTTAAGGAAAAGGAGCACATGAAATGTGCCATTCAAAAGAGACAATGATTCCGGACCTAAAAGTCATTGATAGCCGAATCTCTTAGCTTCTCGACAATGACATTTTTATCTCCTAGGGACAGTTCCGGGTCGTGGCAGGCTGCAAGAAAAGAAAACTCGAAGTTTTTAGTCGGTAGGCGCTCTAGGGAATCCCACATTATCCAGTCATCAGAACGTCAGACCTGGGTTTTTAGAAGATTTTTCTCAAGATAAATTAATATGCGAGTTGAGCAACAATATCGAGATGCCATTAATAATGGGAAGATAATGGACACATTAATTTTGATAACTCGGATTGAAGTGGAATAATAGAAAATTACTTTGATAAGCGCAAATTATTGTCTTATATTCAGGAAAATTACAGAAGGCAGCAGTGAAAAATATCGTCCTTTCAAATGTTACATAACCATTACCATTAATTAGAATAAAAAAGTAATATAGTCTATTAAGACTGAAATTAAGCGGACACACATTTGATTTAAATTTTTATATCATTATTAACCTTGTAGTTTTTCCTTATTTTCGAACATGGCAGATTTATTAGATATATTAGATATTTATAGCTATTAGTAAAATTTATGAAACAAGAAGACTCGATAGAATAAAACGAGTAATAAAAAAATTTAAGGTGGTACTCGATGTATGTACATACAGATTTAGTCAATTCAAGGTCAGAATGTTTGAAGTGGTTTGATAATTTCAATAAATTAATTTCGAGTTTTTCTATGTGAATGACAAAGCTAAAACAAGATATGACGACGATATCGACTCAGATCAAAAGCTTCATCACGCCTGAAGGGTCACAAAAGCAATTTTTAACCCTGTTTATGGTAGCAGCTATTAACAGTGAAATGTTTTTAAAAGTTAAATTATTCCTCAAATTTAAAGATAATTTCCAAAATCTGGCAACGTAGTTCGCTCTTTGACTTTTACATTAACGCATTTGCCGAAAAGATTATTTGAAATCAAATTAATGGTGTGATGATGCCATTTCTTGGAACTGCTATGCATTTTCTAGAATTGCCAACATTTCATTGATTTTAGATAGATTAGATTTTGAAATTAAGATCGCCTATCATCGGCCATTATATAGATTGTCAAATTCAATAGGGTCCTCAGCATCTTTTTCTACATATCAAATAGTGCTTGTGAATTATAATGGAACTATTCATGCATGCATCATTACTGCAACGGTAAATATTTTTTTAACTTATTATGACTTAATAACTGCAGAACATAAAGTCTGTATTCCCGCTGCTTATTTAAATTACACATGCGCTATAATGGACGCACTACATTGCGACCTCAGTCGGCGTTGACAGCTATTTTGTTTGATCGCACAGGCGCAAACAACTTCACCGTTGATTTTTTTGATCATCATTCCTTCAGGAGATTTACGTCTCACTCCTTGAGGGCAAGGGAGACGAAAAAATGTCCCTTGACCAAGGTCGAATGATTGTAGTATATATACTATCTTTTGCAAGATTTTAAGTACATGGATTATGTATAACGTACCACCTATTTACTAGTAGATGCAGTTTGTAAGAATGGATTCAACCCCTCAGGCGATGAAACGTTCTCCTGAATCAATTCAGGGCGATTTTGTGTAGAAAAATTTTCGTCATATCTTGCTTGTACTACGGTCTGTACATGTATAATAGTGGGTCTACAGGTATTTCACGCAAACATTGTTTTATTGTCTACATGCATGACAAGTATATTTGAATTCTATTTTGTATATTTCGATACATGATTCTTCATTAGGTATTCATTTTTATGGCAGGTAGGTATATTTCAATGTCTAAAATTATAACTTTGTACGGAAAAAAACGAGAAATAGAAGTTTTGTCATATTATATGAAGTACAATATTATTCGCCTCTCTAGATTGTATGTGCTAGCTATTTAATTAAACGAATTAAGCTATTACTAAAGTATTGGAGTGCGGCTGTACATATAATTTCTTATTTTACCATTATTTATTGTTATACAGGGTCCGGCAACGAACGGTTTTGAAAAGTATCCGCTTTTGGCATAATCGAACCATACTTTTTTGAGGAAAACAACCACACTGTTACCGTCAATTCTGACTGATGTGTTATGATGTTGGACACATATGTGAATTTAGAACTTCAAAGAAGGGATCAAAATATTGTACGGTTTCAACAAGATGGTGCCACCCCTCATACCAGTAGGCGAAGTTTAACTGTTTTACGGCAAATGTTCCCACATCGCCTCATTTCACGTTTTGGCGACATTCAATGGCCCTCAAGATCTCCGGATTTGACGACACCAGATTATTTTCTATGGGGTTATTTAAAGGCAAATGTATACGCTACTCGTCCTCAGACAATACAGGACCTAAAAGATCGGATTAGGGAAGCGGAAACGGAATTCCCCAACATTTGCTTTAGAACGTGTTGGGAAATTTTAGAAAGAGACTCTAAATGTGTGTCAATGATCATCGCGGACGTCTTAAGAACATAATTTACAAACATTAAGAAATTACCATCAATAAAGTCCGTGTTTCAGTACTGGTTGATTTAATCGCTACATTTATTTTCTCACAGCAAGCTTCTTAAAATAGTTCAATCCTGTTGCCGGACCCTGTATATATATATTTTTTATTTATTGTTATATTTTCGCACTTTTAGTGCGAATCAAATCAAAGTCCTGGCAATTTGACCAACCGTAAGGACAAACAAAAAGGTTTAATTAAAAATATGGTATTGGTCAATTTGAAGGTTTGCATGGAAATTAGCTTCCAGATAAAGTTGACAGTATATAGATTTAGTAGCCCTTAGACCCGATTTTTCAAACTTCTGATCACGTTGTCAGCAAGACAATTAAGGAAATTTCTGTAAAAATGAGGAAATTAACCAATGCCCTGCTCTGATTTCGCCATTTATATGGAAATAATTTTACTGGAAAAGTTACCGGGTTATTTAATTTTACAGGAAGGATCCTCCGATCACAATCTAATTCGAGTTCTACTTGGAAACGGACCATCGGTAGAGGACACAATCGCGCTCAGAAGGACAAATTGGGGTTTATTAAAAACAACATTGCAAAGAGATCTATTTGTCATTAATAGAATAGAAAATGTAGTTTAAATCGAGGAGGCTGTTTCAACTCTAGAGATGGACATAAGAACAGCCCTAAACGCGAGCTCGAAAATCATCAAAAAACGGAGGATAAGGGATTACTTAGAAAAAATTTCGGAGGAAACCAAACAGCCGATTCAGCAAAGTAGACGAGCCAAAAAAAAGACATTTAGGACAAATGCCCCGGCCGACAAAAATGCTCTGAATCAACTGAACAGAAGGATTAAAGCGACTCTGCAGGAAGTCAGGGAAAAACAGTGGCAGGAGTATTTGGAATCCCTTAACCCATAGGACAGGAGCAAGTGGAAAACGCTCAAGGCGATGAAATCAAAGAGGAAACCGATTCCTCCCATCCAAGGAGAACAGGGAATCGTGTACACCACAGAAGATAAAGCAGAGGCATTTGCTGACAGCTTGGCAAAACAATTTCGAGAAAACGAAATTGAGGACGACGACGCCGAAGACTGAGAAAAAGAAGTCGACAGACGCGTCAGACAAATGGAAAACATGGAGAACCAGGAAATCGTCAGACACGTAACGCCAAACGAAATAAAGGAGATCATACAGCACCTGAAAGTAAGAAAAGCACCCGGATGCGATCAGATCGGAAGGCAGATTCTTAAGAAGTTACCAGTACGAGGGGTAGCCGCATTGGCGAACATCACGAATGCGGTCCTGAGGCTACGGCACTTCCCGAAGAACTGGAAGAAGGTTGATATCATCCTGCTGCCCAAAGCAGGAAAAAATTACCTCTTTCCACAGAACTACAGACCGACAAGTCTCCTGCCACACATGGGAAAAGTCGTGGAAAGAGTAATTTTGAAAAGGCTAAGAGAATGCGAGGAAGGCTTAAAAACCATCCCCGACGAACAGTTTAGGTTCAGAAAGCAACATTCTACAGAACTTCAGGTGCTGAGAATGACGGAATTCATCACGGACAGCTTCAACAGGAAACAGGCTGCAGGAGCAGTATTGTTGAACATAGCAAAGGCATTCGATAGAGTTTGGCACAATGGCCTATTGGTAAAGATGATAAACGCGGGATTCAAAATCTCGCTGGTCAAACTCGTCGGAACTTTTCTCCGAAACAGGACATTCCGGACCAAACTGGATTGACATTCGACGTACAAGGCAATAGCAGCGGGAGTACCTCAATGAGCGGTACTATCCCTGTTCCAGTACAATATGTACGTGTCAGATCCTCCTAGGAGAGAACACACACAACTGGCACTATACGCTGACGATACGGCGATACTGGCTAGATTCTGGAACGGAACAACGCTGGTCAGGCATCTGCAACAGGAGATCACAAATTTGGAGAAATGGTTTTCGAAATGGAAAAGACCCAGGCCATCGTCTTCAAATGGAGAAGAAAAATCAGAACCTAAAACCAACTGATGATCAAAAACGAACAGATACCGTGGAGCAACAAGGTCACGTACCTCGGCGTGGACATGGAAGAAAGGCTTACGTGGCAGCAGCACGTAGCGAAAACAAGGAACAAGGCAAAAATGACAAGGGCAAAACTGTACTCGATACTAAGGAGGAAGTCCAAGCTGCCCCTTAGGAACAAGATCACGCTCATCAAAACAGTTATACAACCACAGCTAACGTATGCATCAACAGCATGGAGTTATGCAGCCAGGACTCATTTGAAAAGTCTTCAGGCAGTGGAAAACATTGCTTTGAGGACGGCTCTGGGTGCGCCTTGGTTCGTTAGCAATGGAACGATAAAGAGAGATCTAAATTACAGAACAATGACGGACGTCATCAAGGACCATGCAATCAAGACATCCAATGACATCCAAGACATCCAAATGAGTTGATCAGGAGGGCAACCGACTACATTCTGGAAAATGCCATACCGCACAAGAGACCGAGACATCAGTTGCTGGAAAATGAATGATGAAGGAAACCAACCCACACAGGACCAAACAAGTGGAGACTTGAAACAAAAATAGAAAATGAGCCAAAAAGCAACCCCGCAATGATGGAAGAAAGAAGGCCAGATAGCCTTTCTGGTACTTCAGACTCATCATTGCGAACCAGCAACCCACGAGGGACACAGCCGACGAAGAAAGAAGCGTCCAGAAGGACAGAAGAACCCCCTGTCGGCTAGGTGACTCACGCCAAAGATCCGGGCAGTGACTTAGATTCATCTACTGAGAAAGGCACGAAAAAGGCCAAGAGCGATAGCAGAATAAAAAAGCGATAGTTCCACTTGACTCTGTTATCTCATACCAAACACCAAAAGCGGCCCAAAAGCGCGATAGAGGACTTCGGGCACGGGCTCGAAACCCTCTGCAACACGGGGTTTTTTAGTGGGTGAAACCCCACACAGGCTGGTAGTATGGACTCCAGTACCGTCTTACCGAAAAGATTTTTTATCCCCGGGGTCGCCCCCCCCCCCCCCAAAATACCGGGTCATTTCAGGTTTTTCAAACTTCCGGTAACTTTGCCAGCAGGAAAATTTCTATTAATTATTTGTTAATTTCTATTGAAATTATCTTGCTGATAACTCCAAAAGAGAGATGTTGCTAAGGTAATTTCCATAGAGACGACGAGATCAGAGCAGAGCATTGATCAGTACCTGACTTTTAACGAAAATGATCTTGCTTGCAAAGTAGCCAAGAGATTGAAGAACCGGTCCAATGGAACCCCAATATCTGTATATCAAGTTACCCGAACCTTTCTGATTATCTTTCTGTCGAGTAAAAAGTCTTGTTTCATTATACTCGGATTAAAATTTCACGCTCCTATGCCTTCGTTACCGCTTTTACCAGATATAATCCCAACAAAATTGATTTTTATCACTTTTACTTTTGTGGTCAACTAATCGGCTATCGTAACCGATCTAACTCTGTCAGTTTGGAATTGGATCACTTTGGGTCGAGATGTCCCGTAATCTTAACTTGCCCTTGTTATTGGTTTTAGGGCTCAGTTTAGGTAACTTTAAGTCTCCAAATGAATTGTTAAAAAATTAATTTCGCCATGAATTTGATTTAGTCGTTTACAATGTTGCTCTGGAGGAAACTTGTAAGAAATCGGAGCGGGGCGAAACTGGATGTGAGGAAACTGAAGCTCGTGATATGTATTCTCAAGAAGTGAATTTGGTATTCCCAGGTAAGTAATGATTTTTTTACATACCAAATGTAAATATACAGTACAATATCATAAGTTTTAACAGAAAATGAAAATACTTAGCAATTAGCTGCCACAAGCCCCTACTATCATTTTAAAGGATTAGGGGTTGTAGCTGCTCTCAAAGGGGTTAAATGCAGGGCTGGAATTTTTGCGATACTGGGTGCAATTTGGGAAATTAAAATTGAAATGTCTTATTTAAATTTTTGAAATAAATAAACACAATAGCATTCTGAATTGATTCCTTTTTGTCTGTTCCACACTGTGTATAATTGTTGTATATCTAAATCTCTTCCCACGCGAAAACTCTCTAATAACATAATTCATTAACTGTTAAGTAATTGCTATACAATTGTCAAATAACGCGTTCAATCTGCGTAAGAAGCTATTAAGCAATGATAGCGAAAATCTTAATGAATGCGGTCTAATGTTTACTTAAACAGATTCTCCACTCTGTTTAAGAGCGAGCAAGACGCATATATCCCCGCAGATCGAAATTCTATAAGAGCAAGTGAGATAACGCGCATCTACGTGTGTTCGGAGTTATCAAAGATATTAGTGTTCTTTGTGAGATGACAGACATGTGTGGATGATATTTTCGATGTTTGGTAAAGTCGAAAAGGATACTTGAATTATTCTTTTAAAACGTTTTTTTTAATGATTTTACCGTAAATTTGAGTTCAAATTAAATGTATTTAAAGAATTTATAGTGCCATAAGTTCGAAACATGAAAGTACAAGTTTTGTTTGCCTCGGTTTGCGTTATTTTCGCGTTAGAAAACACAAGTGCCATTCAAAATGGTAAGTGGAGGTTTAAGATTTGGTTATCTTTTTAAATTAATTTTACCATAAAAATCTAAGTTATTCATGCCCTTTTCTGTTAATTAATTGTTAATATTAGCGCTTCTTCAGTACACAACTCAATATGTGTCTTCAGGCACGTACACCAACTATCTGAGAACATTCCAGAATCCAGCCTCCTATTTCCTGTTAATTCTAAGATTTTTCTTATCCATTTCCTATAAAACCCTGACCTACATTATTACGAATGCTTAATTAACAAACTCTACCAAAAACAATTATAAAAGATAAATATTTTATATTTAATAACTTAATTATTTTCCAAATCCCACTTCCAGGCAGTAAGGAAAGGGGGGCAACTATGATTAGACATACAATATTTTTAGGATTTTAATTACACAGATTTAATTAGCTTAACACATGGGAGCTGTTTTGAGCGTTATATAAATATCTCTTCTCTGTTTTAAACGACCTAAATATCAGCATAGAAAACACAAGATTATCATTTTAGGCAATGTATTGCAAGGAGGTTTAATGTATGGAATGGAGTAGGTTCTATCCTTTTTGCATTTTTAAATTTAAACAATAGTATGTAAATCCTAATAAGAAAGGGAATAATATTATTATACATTCTTTTTATGAATAATTATTTTATTTATAAGACAAGAAACCACTCACCCATCTGGAATTTACATTCTTTTCTCTACTGCAATTAAATTACTCGAAAATATTGCCTCACTTGTTATGTAAATAACTGTCAGTAACTATGTTTTTTAATGAATTTGATAATATTCATATTTACTTCATTCCTTCTTATTGCAGATATTCTAGTCTTCACAGTTGCCACAAATGAAACTGATGGCTACCAACGGTACATTGACTCAGCAAAAAGATTCGGCATTGAACCCATAATATTAGGCAAAGGTGAAAAATGGAAAGGAGGTGATATGAGGCGCCCAGGTGGAGGGTGGAAAATAAATCTCTTAAAGGCTGCTTTAAGACAGTACAAACTAGATGACGAGAAAATTGTACTGTTCACTGACGCTTATGATGTGATATTTTTGGGGCAATTAGGAGAAATTGTGCGTAGATTTAAAGCCTTGGGAGCAAGGGTTTTGTTCGGGGCTGAACCTTATTGCTGGCCCAATGTTGAATTGGCCCCTCAGTACCCTGAAATTACCAAAGGACAAAGGTGAGTTTTATTACTTTAAGTATAGTCTTTTTGAATTAAAATTAGCTTATTTTATTTCCTTTTCTAAAAAATTTTATTTGAATTTATATCATGCTAAAACATTTTTCTAAATGCATTATTTTCTTATATTATATGGGTATATTTTTTATGTTTCAGATTCCTAAACTCTGGTATTTATATTGGGTATTTGCCTGAAATCAATAACATTTTGAGCAAAGTACATATTGAAGATTCAGCTGATGATCAACTGTATTTTACTCAAGTGTATTTAGATAAGGAATTTAGGGAAAAGAATAAAATTCAGTTGGATCATTTGAGTGAAATTTTTCAGAATATGAATGGCCAAACAGGTACCAATAACACTAGTATTAAAAGAAATAAAGTTCTACATTTTTTTTATCTTAGACATTTTGGAAATTAAAACTGTGGAAAACAAAGATGCAGGTGTTGAAACTTACTACTTAAAAAACACAGAAACAGGTACAGAGCCCCTAATGGTCCATGGCAATGGCCCTTCAAAACTGTATCTAAACTACCTTACCAATTATCTTCCAAATGGAGTTTGGAACAGCATGGAGGGCTGCATAGCTTGTAAAAAGGGACAAATGAATCTGGACACCATTAAAAAAGACCAGTGGCCTATAGTGTATTTGGGTTTATTCATAGAACAAAACACTCCTTTTATCGAAGGATTCTTCACCAAGATTTACAAGATGGAGTATCCCAAAGAGAAAATACATCTGTTTGTTCATAATGCGGTTCGTGCGACTTTCATTACGGTTTCAAATATTACGTTAGATTATAAGAAAGTTTGGTGCCATAATTTCACGCCTTTTTCTTTGTGCAAGCAAGATTTTGTGGTCGATGATGTTAATAATTTCTTTTTTCTCATAACAGCCTTCCACCTCTAATTTTTGCATCACAAATTCAACATAATTAATTTTTTTTGTGTTAAATTAATTATTTTTTAGGTGAAATTTCATTCCAATCAAGTAAATGAGTTTGTTGAAGCTCATGGTTCTGAATACTCTTCTGTGAAGCAAATTAAACCTGAAGATGGCACCACTGAATGGGCTGCAAGAGATTTGTCTTTGTAAGTGCACTGGAAACATTACACAGCGTTTTTTACATTTTTGTCATTTTTTAGAGATCAATGTCTGTTGAAAAAGTGCGAAATCTATTTTGCAATTGATTCAGTTGCGCACTTAGATAATCCATTTACACTGAAACTTTTAATAGAACAAAATCGGACTGTAGTGGCACCATTGCTAATCAGACCTGGAAAGTCGTGGAGCAATTTTTGGGGCTCGTTGAGCAAAGACGGGTTTTATGCCAGGTCTAATGATTATATGGATATAGTTCATGGGGAGAAGAAGTAAGTGGCTTTTTTTTTATTATTAGACACATTTAATTCGTGGCCAATGAATTGAAACTTTTTAACAAAATACAATGAATGTATTTCTATGCCCAATTTTCTCAATAAACAATAATAAAGTATTTCTTTTATCACAATCCTTGTCACTTAATCGAATGTTATACTGAAGTCAGTTTTAAACGATCTTCTGTCAATTGAGTACATGTTGTCTGCAGTACATTCATAGAGACCAGCGTCCATTTGGGTAGCAGGATCGATTTCCAGTTTGCTTTTTCTAGTATCATTATGGATTTGCCATTCATGAATCTACAAAAGTGATTTATTTACGTTAAATATTACCAAAAAAGTTGTCTCAAACATACGTGTAAATATTGATGAGTAAAGATTTCGCTCCCATCTTTGAACCAGGTGATATGAGGACGAGGATTACCCCTTGCAACACAAATAAACTGAATTTTGTGCCCTAAGACATACTCAAAGTCGAAGTGAGACGCGAGGACTATTTTTGCGCCCTGCAATCCAAACAAATGCATTTTTTTCTTGCTTTCACATTAAAATAACTTACATTATCGTTATTGTAGTATTTGTCAGATTCAGGGTCACGATATTTCCCAGTAATCGGTAGTCCAATTTGGAACTGAAAATCGAGTTGTGAAGATTATTTATTGGCGATTTTTGTAGCCACAATACCTTGGACCTAGTCCTCCCCCTAGATCTGCCCCTACGTGACTCGATATCCCCGATAAAACCGATCACCAGTAACAAAACAATCGACACAAGTAATTTCATTCTGACCTTTCCAGCGAAAAAACAGTCGAAACTAAGCGCAACATTCGCGTATCAAGCTGCCGTTTTGCTCCCCTTTTTACGTACGCAGATTGAAAATAATTTGGATCAATTTATGTTACTCCTTGTAGTCCTCTAAATGATTTGCATTAAACTATAGTGGAGAGCTTTTGATTAAAGTAACAGGATAATGTCGGTTTTAAGGCCCAATTCGCATTAACTCTGATCAGCTGATATAATTTTGTATTTAGTTTCAATCGCGGTTTTGTTGTTGAGTTTTTTAATGTATTAATGTTTTGATAAGATAGTTTTATTGATCCGTTTTAAGGAATGTTGATAATCAAGACGAAAAGCAATTATTTTAGAGGTGATTATTTTGTGAAACTTTGTGAGTAGGTGTTAATTCCTTTCGAGAAAATTGGCAATTCTAAAGATCAGAAATCAGAAATGTGCCAAGTGTTATCACGCTTTTATTACCACACCAATTTTCAGTATTTTCTTAGATGTTATCTTTAAAAGACAAATGAGGTCCGACACTGATTATTGTTTGAGATCATAAATGTAAGTCCTAGTAAAAATTTTGGAAATATTCAATTTGATTCTTTAGAAACTGAGGGGAAAATCTAAGTCGGATTTCGTAATTCTTAATAATTTAAAATAACAATTAAACCACAAAAACCTCGAAGAAGGCGTATCCAAGTCTATAAAAATTGCATGAATTGAACTAGTATTATTATCTATCATAGAGAATTTCGTTCGCTACTTGGTGTACGCTCGAATCAGGTGTTTCATTATTAAGTAATCACAGTAATAAACCCTGACAGAAATTTGATCCCAATAAAATAATTTGTCAGCAAATGTTATCGCTATTAAATTTCTGCCAATGTGTACTGGTCAAAAATTACACAAATTTACCACAAATGCGTAGCATTTGGTTCGTGAAATTCTCTTTCGAATATATAAATCATACATCGAATATTCCGGAGAATTTTAGATCAATATGCATTTATACAATCTGAAATAGAACAAAGCACTTGCGCACTTGTGCTTTTTCGTTCGAAATTGCATTCATGCATATTGCCCTAAATTTAATAGATAATTTTCAATGCATTTGTTATGTTATATTATTATCTATTCCGAATTTTTTACCGGTTGATTAATGAGAAATTGTGAGTGGCGTAGCTACACCCTCATTAGATCCCGCAAGGCTGCACATATAAGACTGCCATTCATGATTGGAACCTTACCTCGTTAGCCCGCTAAAAGTTGCCTCTTGTGAGAGAGCCCTGAATCGAAAACTGCAGGAATGGGGCAAAATTTCTAGTTACGTCGCTGGAGTTGGTTTTTGAAAATCTTGAGAAATAACATGAATTATTATTCGTAGTGAAGCAATATTTTAATCAAACTTTGATTGTAATAAAACAAGAGAACTAGTATGTAAGCATCGCATAATCCGTCCTGAAGGCCCTAAAATCAATGGCATATTTATTATTAGCCTGACACTCGTAGAATCCTGCATCTTTCTGAGTCGCTGGGTCTATTTCCATTTTGCTTTTAATTGTGTCATTTCCCTCTGTCCATTCGTGCACCTAAAATATATTTGTCATTATAATTTACCATTAATTTCTATTTTTATAAGCATCTACTTGGAAATATTTGTGGTTATAAAGCTCAATTCCCTCTTTAAACCATGTAATTTCTGGCCTGGGAAGTCCCTTTGCCATGCAGAAGAATGTTATTTTCCTTCCCAGCATATATTCAAAGTCGAAATGGCTAGATTTGACGATTTTCGCCCCCTGCAACAAAAATTAGTCACCTTCAGATGGGGCACTATTACTTACTTGTACATCTTTGTGCTCGTAATATGTGACAGATTGAGGGCTCCTGTGATGGATTTTAACAGGAATCCGTGCGCTATACAGCCGCCCCTTGCCAAATTTATCTAAAATTCCATCATATTGTCATGTAGCACTAATTTAGGTTAATGTATAATTACTTTTTACCTCCCGCCTTGCCTCCTCCTCCTATACGAGTGGGATTGGTAAGAGTCTCCTGTAGCGTTCCGACCACAACCCAAACCAAGAGAAATGCGCGCACTTTGGGGAGCATTCTGCGATGATTTGCGGGTTTAAAAATCGTGATGAAATTGCTCCGGACATTCGTATCAGCGTCTTAATAGAATTATTTACTGCCAGCAGCTTCTTCTATTATTGCGTAATTTAATGCGTAATCGGTTTGTAAGTGGTCGTATAAAGGGAGTTGGGTTATTTTTAAATCAATTCGCAATTAAAAAAAAAGAATATAATATTAGAAATAAGATAACCGAAAATTTCATAATAAGTCGTAATTTAAGAAGCGACACCGCTCGGATGTTATCCTAAGTAGCATTTGTTAAAGAAAACTGTAATGAATGCGACGCCTGGTGGGCTAAATACAACCATAGGAAAGTGATTGCTTCTGACATGAAATTGAGATGATAAAAAAAGCAAAAATGTTCCATTGAAAAAGAATTAAAAAAATCATAGGTGAGGTAAAAAATTACCTCTACAAAATATCTTGTTCCAACTTAGTCACTGATTGATGATCAGCTTCAGTAAATATGAAAATCTCCAAAATTTCATTAAATTAAGAGAAACAGTTTTTGAGATAATAAGAATTTTTAAAACTTATTTTCAATCATGTAACTAATCTAATCATTCTTACAGGGGCCTATGGAACGTTCCTTACATCAACAGCGCGTACCTAATTAACTCCACTCTTCTGAAACAATACGACAGACTTCAGCTTTCTTTCAATCGTCCCAATGTGGACGCAGATATGGCATTTTGTCGCAATTTGCGGGACTTGGACGTATTCATGTACGTGTCCAATAGGGTCGAATTTGGTCACCTAATCAACGCCGATACTTATGACATTACAAGAGCTGAGCCTGACATGTATCAGATATTCGAGAACGAGCAAGATTGGGAGGAGGCTTTTATTCATTCAGATTATCCAGAAAATTTGAATCCTGAAAAGAAGAACTTGCAGGTGCGTTTTGGGTCTGTACAAAATTAGTTGATAACTAAGGAATTGAAATTTCAGCCTTGCCCAGATGTTTATTGGGTGCCGATTGTAACTAAAAAATTCTGCAAAGCCTTAATTAACATGATGGAAAGTTATGGGAAATGGTCTTCTGGAAAAAATGAGGATGACCGTCTCGAGGGTGGATATGAAGCTGTTCCCACCAGGGATATTCATATGAATCAAGTGGGTTGGGAGGCGCATTGGCTTTACTTTTTGCAAAAATACGTGAGGCCGGTAAATGAGCACATTTTCGTGGGGTACCAGGGAGATCCTCCGAGGAGTTTGATGAATTTTGTCGTGAGGTTCGTTTTTGGTACAGAAATTTGACAAAATACTATGTAATTCCTTCTATTTCAGATATAAACCAGATGAACAACCGTCCTTAAGACCCCACCATGATAGTTCTACATATACAATCAATATAGCTTTAAATGAGGCCGGTAAAGACTTCGAGGGTGGGGGATGTAAATTTATTCGATACAATTGCAGTGTTACTGATACCCAGATGGGATGGATGCTAATGCATCCAGGTAGATTAACTCATTATCACGAAGGTTTGCTTGTTACAAAGGGTATTAGGTATATCATGGTTGCTTTTGTTGATCCGTAATTTCATTGAAAACGCAGACTGTTGAAAATTGCGTCTAAATTTTAGGTTATTTTTTTATGAAAATATATGTTTATTAATGCTAAGTATAATTCTAATAATTGGGGACTAATCTCGAAGTTTTTTGACTCGGATTTAGCATTATGTTATGTGTAAAAATAATCTATAAGATTGCTCGTTTTTATTAACTTCTAATGTTAAGTATTAGATATTTTTACTCACTGCCTTGTACTTTAAATTTTATTGTTGGTTTTGCGTGTTGTATTCGATGTCGGCAATATTTACTAATAACTAAGAACCAAAGAATAAACATGACAGTTCCTTTGTATTCTTTATAATCCTGTGTTTTTCTTTCATACGGCTAGTTTACAAAGAAAGTAATGCGTAAGTTTCAGCAATAGCGAAGTCGTTAATGGTGATGTTAATAACGGGGTGCCTACACGATGACGAAATGACTGAAGATTGAAAAATCCTATTTTCTTAACAGTCAATAATAAAATTGCAATGGAACCGCATTCATGACATCGAAATCGCAAGTTTGATAATCGAAACCCGATGGCGTACAAAACAATTAGGTGAAAATTGAGTACTGCGATTTCAACAAGATTTGGTTCCGCAGTAGGCATACGATACAGCATCGATATGCCGGGGTCAAAACTCGAATCCGACAACTTCGATTTTTAGGTCCGAAAAATACTATCATGAAAATTTTTAACCCAAAAACCAAAAAAAAATCAAAGTTGCCCGATTCAAGATTGAACTGCGACATATCAATGCTGTATGGTACACCTACCACGAAACCAAAAATCACGGAAATTGGAGCACTCAATTTTGATTTAATTTTTTTTTGCAAAATTATCTTGTGCGCCACTAGTTTTTAATTTTTAAATCTTTCGAATAATTCTTTACTTATGATATTTTCAATATTATTTGCGTAAGTTACAAGATAATTTTCATATTTAATCAAATCTCCGAAAAAAGAATGCATAAATATGATTCTTTATATTGACATTTTAGATGTCACCGTGTCAACTGATACAAAAAGTAATAAGATTTTCTTCTTTCTTTAAAAATCTTAATTTTCAAGGGAAATTTGTACATTTAGGTATAGGAAAGTATAATAGTTTTCGATCGGTAATATTTCAATCTGATAGTTGGAGTAATAAAATATAGGGTGTTCTTTTTAAATTAAGCAAGTTAATACCCTTCAAAGTAAGTACATTTTTCAATTTATTTTTTGGACACACTGTATAAGATATCTAAATTTTCATGACTGGCATGAAATGCCTCATGTCTAAGGCTTTATGTAAATTTCGGCTTATCCCAGTTTAAACTTCCTTTAAAGCAGTTTTTAAATTTGCACTACATTTTTACAAAATCTCAATTATTTCAAAATCCTTAAGGTTTAGGGTAGGTAAACCTTTATCAGACTTACATTTATTTATCTCAAGGAATCTAAAATGGTACTAGTTGTGTGTGTGTTCCATTTAAAAAAACATAACTTTGATATTTTTCACTTATTTACAACCCCCTGTATAAAAGTAAAATAATTTTAGAATGTATCTCTATATGAGTTCTATACATCGCATAAAGAAAAATTCGAAATATTAAATACTTTAGCCGCAATATTCCGTGTAACATGACGTGAATAACCCTGTATATAAATATATCTTCCTTGCCGTAGTTGCATATAAATGGCACGGTGGCATGGTTAAATTTTTTTAATGAAATGGTGAAGACGCAATAAGCTCAGTAAAAATCGTTAAGAAACGATTTTTACTCTTTTAGTTGCATAATTTTTTGGAAGTTTATATTATGAATTTGTTAATGTTGTTATGTTCGTATAAAAATCTTTTATCGCCCACTTGCAGTTATGTGCTTTTTGACGCTTGCTAGTAGGAAATATAAAAACATTTATTAAAAAAATACCTTCCCTTGCCGTATTGAAAACCAACAAAATTAACAATTTGATATCTATAATACTAATTATAACAATAATTAACTAGAATACAACATTATATTGAATTAACTATTAAAGTTTTTATTGGACGTACCAAATTAAGTATCTCGAACCGAATTTAATCTGCTAATAACCCCCAATTTTGTAAATTAACAGCTACTTTAAATCCCTAAAATTTTTTTAAAAATTATAACACTATCAAACTTGCATTTCCTATTCATAGTTTGCTCTGCGTACGATAGAAACTAGTACCTTGAGTTTCTTTCAAACCTTTATGGAAATGTCTTCGTCCGTCCACGTACAACATGGCTTCATAATACGTCTGCGGTATCACTTCTGGAACTATGTCCGGGGCTTCCAAAGTAAAATGAAAGGCGTTGGTGGTGGAGGTCAAACCAGAAAGCGGATTGTACACTTGAGCAAACACTGTGGTTTGTATGAAGTTCTTTCGACTGTAAACCACTGTTGCGTGCATTTGAATTAAAGAATTCACTGCAATTGGGCTTCTGAATTGAATATCGCTCATGCTCCTGGTTCTAGGCCTATATTTGCAAAACATATAACTGGCAATCCAACTTAACTCCGTCGCCTGTCTCAAAATAAATCCGCCAAACACAGTGTTATGTAGATTACGATCTTCTGGTTGCGCTAAAATTACATTTGATACTTTGGTGCTCTGCATCCAAACGCAATGAGGTGGCAAAATCCGTGTTGACATGCTAATATCTGAAGGATCAGTCGTTTTGATATATAAATCATGCAGCACTTTTTGCTCATCTGGAGGAGGAACATGTTTGGATACGTGCTTGGAACCAATATCCAGACGTCGCTTCTTCCGGTCTTCGCCTCCAGATAGAATAATCTTTTCTCGTTCATTTGCAGGTTCTATGGAATTAACTAGAGAAGCATATGAGTTTGTTGGATCTCTAGCTGCTAAGAGGAACAAGGCTCTGGTAATGCGATTCCACTGTCCATGGTCGAACTGTTCCAGCCATACTGCCACTTCGAGGGTAGATCTACTTGACCAGCTTACATGTCCAGAGATTTTTATGTCTTTGTTAGGCTGAAAAGAAAATTAAGGGTCAAAAGCTACCCATTTATACCCTTTTAAAGTTAAAGGGTATACATAAGTATTGTGAATAAGGAATTGTCTTTTAAAGAACAAAAATAGAGCCTATATGAGATCAAAATTCCAAAAAAAAATATACAACAATATACTTACTTTTGGCATGTACTCAGTAAACTCAATTCTGTCTACCAACACTGTAACCAAAGTTTGAGGAAAATTAGTCCCTTTTGGAAGTGCAGGATTAACAATATGTTTTTGAGCTACAATAACTAAAATCCCATATATTATAATTCTGAAATAAACAGGAAATCAGTAAAACTTACCAGTAAAAATATCCATATCTTCCACTAATCTCCCAACTCGCACAGACCCAAGAAAAGTAGTGTACTTTTCCTGTAGTGCTACGTCTTCTGACAATGGAATGATGGCTTCAATATAGCTGTCTTCCATGGATCTTTTAGGCAATTCTTCCTGAGATTTTGGAAGATATTTAGTTAAGTGTCCTCGATCCATTGAATATGGTTTGAATGGATGGTTAACTCCCATTTCTTTGGCTAACGTCAGTTTCACTATTAATCAACATTCTTTACAACTCTGTGAATTAAATACACCTAACAAATGCTTACATTCACTTAAAGTGACTTTAATGTCAACAGGTGCAGTGGTTTCATTCTTCTCAGTAGGGGATGATACTTGAGTGAATTGATACCCAGTAAGAGGCAGGCCATCATGCAAGAAACTCATTGTCCTTTTTATTTTCTGTCCATTTGAAACACTAAATTTACTGCTAGAAAGTTATGTAATGATTGCCTCAATATTATTAATTAAATCTATTTCCCAAATGTGATTGATTTTAAAGGTTTTAATCATTGACAGGAGGTTGCTCTTTGACCAGTGTAATACCAACGATAAGGCTCAAGGCTAGATCCGAAGGTCAAGTAATCAACAATTAACAATTATTGATTATCACTGACTTAGTTCTGTAGTAAATGCTAGGAATACTTACATTGAAATTACACTAGTAATAGTAAACTTTCTTGGGAGGAAGACAAGTAGTGACATTCTATAAAAACTCAAGGCTGAGTGCTATTGCAAATTTCTGTGGATCTTTTACCTCCTTTCAATGATACCGTTGGACTATAAAACGATTAATTAAATAATTCAAGTTTTACACATTTTGCAGACTTTTTCTGAAGCAAAAAATAACCATTTTTTTGAAAGATGTGATGCAATGTCAGCATAGTCAAGGCCATATAGTAGCGGGCCTATTAGGTTTGGGTCAAAGTCCAAAGGGCACCTCCTTTATTAATATTTTGTTTTTAAACATAATTAATTACTGTAATTAATAAAATCTACCTAGGTCGCAAACTTGGCTCTCTCAAGTTCAATCATGTATCCAAACCATGCTTAACCAAACAGTTGGATGTATTCATTCATTAAGGGAATTGTTCATTATTAGATTGCTTGTCTTTAGTTAGGTTTCAGTAGAAAATAGAAATTCAATGATTTAATTGGAATTCCTATTATTTTTATGCTTTTATGACTGAAAATGAGAGTTTTAGCAATTGACCTTTTCAAAATATAAACAAATAACAGCTGATAGTGACAAGTGTTTGATTGGTTTGTTGCCAAAATTTCAAACGTTGTCATCGTTTTAAATTTAACAAGCCGCGATGCCAAATGTGACAACAAAGGCTACGAAGGCACCATTTTCTTGTATAATTTCAATGAATTTCTGAACTTTGGCATATTTTGCATTAAAAATCAAATGAGCGATACGACATAAATAAAAAATACGCTTAGATACATGATTATTTTGATAAGACTCTTCGTCACAGAAACAAAGAACTCAAACCTGACTACACAAATGTATCGGCCTAAAAGGCTCCCGGGAATTTGAAATAAAAGACATCCGTAACAAATGTACAAAAGTATAATTCAAAAATTTTATAAAAACTTGACTAAATATGTATAAAAACTATCTAAACACAACAAAGATTAAAAAGTAGTCTTATTAAGCATAGTCTTCTGAACCATCAAACACTTCGCTTTCAGCAGAATCACTATCTGACTGAGTATTATTTATAATAATCCCGTCATCATCATCATCACTAGGCAGCTGCAGATTTTCCTCGCCCTCCTCAGTAGCACTGGACGAAACCTCTGTGCTTTGTGTTAAAATAACCTGCCTATCTATATCTTTATTCCGTAAGTTGCCCAACCAAAAACCAGAAGCACAATTATTAGCCACTAAAGCTGCTTTAACCCTGTATATAATAGACTCTATTGTTTGCTTAAACGACGGAATATGGGGCAATATACTCGTATCTTTGGTGAGTTTGGACTGACAACAAAGATGATGAAGAAATCTGGTAGTTGTCTGAATTGTTCTGAAGACTTTACACACCTCAGTTGGACTGCTTTTGAATAAAATTTCCATCATTGGAATCCCATCTGTTAAGAAGATCTTCAGAATGCTTATAGTCTTCTTCAGGAAGCAGGCTAAATTTGTGCGGTTGTTTAGGGCTTTGGCGATGGTCATGAGGTTGGTTAAAGTGCCGGAGACTGTGAGCCATAAACAGAGGTGCTCTAAGTTAGTTAAAGCCTGGATTTCGTTTTTCACTGCATCTAGTTGGGCATTGCACATTCCTAAATAAAACACATGAAAGTTCTTGTTGTCTATCGCAGGAAATAAAGATAAAGATCCATCTTTCGCTTCAAGATATGCAATGTCTTCAGTTAAACTCTCTATTAGCTCAGCAATTTTCTCCACCTTAACGTCTTTTAGAAAAGCTCTTACTATGACGTCAAGGCTTCTGTTGAATTGTTGTCCATGATCAAGTTTCCCAATGAAATCGTACCATCGTCTCTTGAGAAAGCTTTCAGCTAAAAACGATAACTTCTTCTTTATTTCTTCAGTAGGTATTGTAAGAGAATGAAGGGCTTCTATGGTGTTTACCAGACTTACTGCATGAGACAAATGCAGGCAATGCTCATCGTATTGAGCGATTTTAACGGTGAAATCTATAATCAGTCTGTTAATCGAGATGACGATTTGACTATTGTTAGCTTCTCTAGTGGACTTCAGGATATCTTTCAACAAACTACTTCCGGTGGTATGTTGAAAGCCTGGCCATTGAAAGATCAAACTATAGGATTGGAGAATATTCCCAAAGCAAGTTTTAATTTCATTTGCCTCCTCAGTATAACGAATTTCTTCAGGTTCTTTCAAGAGCTCGCCGATTTTGTTGGCGATAATGTCGAGGAAATTGCTCAAATATCGGACAATGTGCACACAATCTTGAATTAGGTGCTCTGGGTTCACTTCATTTAAATGGGAAAGACCTGACTCTTTTTTATTTTGAGTTAATGTGATCAGCTTTGAAATGAAGTCAGCTAAAATAAACTTCACTTGTTGAAGATTCAGCGTAAGCTTCGGTGCACTTAGTCTTTGATTGTTAAAGCTTAAAGGGTATTTTATTAGTCGTATTATGTCCGTATCCATTACCCTGAATTGAATCGAAATAACCTTTTTATTTAAGCTTAATGGGCTTTTTGTCTTAGGTGCAGTAACCTCCAGGGTATTCACACTTGCATTTAAAGTATCATTTGCTACCATGGAATTCGATCGAAATTTTTTCTTAGGATTTTTCAACTCTCCTCTCGGTGGAGGTTGCTTTTTAATACTCTGGTCCGAGTACAACTGATTTTTAGGCAAATTATGTCCTGGAACCCGCTGCAAAAACACCACTAATTTATCCTCAACTTCAATCAAATTATCCAGTCGCTGGATCACTTTTTCCTTTATGGAAACATGCTTTTGAGTAACGAAAGCGTTGATAATCTCCCGAAACCAATTGACACAATGAAACAAGCAATCGCAGACTTGCTTTATTTCATCGACATCCAAATCGTTAGGATCATCTACATCAGGAAGCAATACCCCACAGCCTAATAAGGAGTCTATCTCAGACAGGTGTTCATGCTGCCTGAAATGGAGCAGCCTCAATACGCGAAAATATGGAGCTAACATTAACACTTTAAAACTTTTGTCACTCACTGTGTACCCAGCAATGTTAACTGCAAAATTCTCCTTGGTTTCTTCAGGCTTATTCAACACGTACTGTACTGAGAATTTTAAATCGCTGGTAGTTTCTGGAATAGACTTGGTGAGAAAGATATTCTGGAAATCGTGTTCGATCTTATTGTACAGCCAATAATGGAAATATTTATCAAATGCCTGATTGCTTGCTAAAATTGAAGCTAACTGGTCATAGTAGAGACACAATAAATCAGGATTATCTCCTGAGGCACTCATGACAAGCTCTAATAGTTCTGAACTGAATTTGGGTGCTCCACAAAGCTCGTTTTTTAAAGAATCATTTATCAAAACATCTTGCTCACCGTCTACTGATATACAATGCTTCACCATCACAATGGCACCAACAATACCTATGTGTTTAATGCACCTTTCAGAGCGGGATAATAATTTCCTAATAATAATACAAATTTGATCTTTAAAACCTGTGAAGCCATGAGAAGCCATGCTCCCGCACAGCAAATAACATAGAATTTCAAAGACAATTTTCACATCTTTCAAGTCAAAAGTGTCCAGTTTTTCAAGTAGCTGCATCAACAATGCCACATGGGTGCCAACTTTATCAGGGTTTGTCATTTCTAGCGACAAAATCAGTTTCAGAACTGTGTTAATGGTGAAATGATCATTAGTCCCAGTTAAAGTTATCAAGTTTTGCAGTATTTCCCCTCGATATACTGTCTGTGTGTATCTGTTATTGAAGAGAAGGTCAAATAAAGACATAGCAAACTTGGCTACAATAGAATCCTTTGAAAACCTCAACAGATAGCATCCGATTTGAATCACATCGCTCATATAGTCATTCAGAAATTGTTGCGTCATGTGTTTGTCAAAAACCTTTTCCAGTAGGTTCACTTTAAATAACCCTTGAGAGACGCGTTTTCTGAATATGGCCTCAATTATCTTTTTCCGGCCTTCAAATACATGATGTAACATTACAATTATAAGAAAATCAATAGGTTTATGGTCCGCTGAAGTCCTGCAGTTTGAGATAGTGTTTAGCCATCCTTCAGCTACATGTTTCTGGGCCAATGCAGATGTTTGTAGGTAGTGGAAGATCACAGTTTTATCAGATTCCTTCTCCTTGCTGCTTATCCCAATCATATTATCCAAAGAATTCCTAATTTTCAGCAATGTTGCCACTATATTAGGAGACTTGCAATTATCACTGATGAGAAACTTTATCAAGATCAAATAAACTCGCAGTGAAACCCCTGCAGATATTCGAGCCATAATTTTATTGTTGATTTGTCCCCTCACCTCTGGATCAAAATCTAAGGCGGTTAAACAATTAATTATTGCTCCACATAATTCTTCATTGTTATCAAGAAGCTTAACCAACTGTTTTGAGGCAAAATCGCATTGATTATCAGGAATAACTTCAGGGAGGGCTTCCAGAATTTCCAATTGGCAGGGAAGATTCGCAATTTCCAGAATATCTAATAGGCGCAGTGAAAGTTTTTCCCCACTTTTGATAGTGGGCAGGCATGTAAGGGGTTTCAATAAAGTTCTTAACCAGGCGGTATCATTAGTGGTCTCATCATCAGCAGCAGTGGTTATATGGTCCAAGAGCAACTGAAGAATTTCATCTTGAAGAGCATCAACTCTGATGAAAATCCTGTAATGCAAAACAAAAAAAAAGCTACAAAGACCTTCTGTCTAGATGGAAGTAGATGTCATGTAGTTGCTCTTTAAATTATTATGTTTTCTAAATACATTCGCAAAACAAGATAAGGAGTGTTCTATTTTTTACCATTTTCACATTGTTTCTTTCCTAAATATTTTTCTAGAAAAAACACAGATTTTTTTCCTGAATTATAACCCCAAACCATGCAACCGTGGTAAAAAAAGGGAGATTCTAAAATGTCTACATGATCGAGTAAATTAATATACATTGAACAAAATTTCAATGTTAAAAAGATATATAGAAAATATTTCATGGAAAAACAACTGTTCTGGTAATTATATATGGTATAATAAAACTTCTAAATCTTTAAAAAATAGAATTAAAGAATAATAAAACTATATCAAAAATAGAGAATAACATAAGTCAAATATATGTCACTGTCTTGGACAATAATCACAGAATTAAATCTGGAATAATGTTTGCAATTCATGTTGTTGTTCATTTTACAATAACTTTTTTCTAAATTCTGGAGACTGTGACATATCAATATGGGTTTTTATTTGAGCCTTTAGTAAAGGATGAATATTATTCTCAGTTAGTTTTAATAAAGAATATCATGCAATTGAATCATTCTAACAAGCCCTACTCATGTGTGAGGCTTTATTTCCAAATAAAATAAAAGAAAAAATATACCTATTTACCCAAACAAACTATTTTGATATATTTTAGCTTCACTATCTACTGATTTCTCAAACTCAGTGGGAATAAGAAACTTCTTGAAATGCTTTTCCTTCTGGCACAAGTATTTCAGCCCCGACAAGAACTGTTCAACACAATCTGGTTCTTCATTTTGGAAATACTTGTTCAATTCCCTTACGACAAGGGCCTGCTCCTGTTTCAAAACATGTAGATGGTCGGAATTAAAGGAAAGTTTTACACCAACATCACTTAAAATTTTTTGGAAGTTTTCAGTGCATGGGAGTAAACGGTATTGGGAATTTTTTTGTGAGAAACTTTTAGAAAATATGGATGACATTTTTTCCAGGTAGGTAAAATTATTTTTTAAAATTTTAATTCGGTTTGATGTTTAATTGTTTACATCCATGTTGTTTTTCTGGTCATTAACCTTTTTTGGAATCTTGGCGGCAAATTTAATCTTCAGATATGTCATTTAGAACGTCGCAGTTTTAGTAGTTCTTAACGTGTTCTAGCGCAAACTTGCCAATTGAAATTTCCTAAATGGCAAAAATTCGACGTTGACTTTGTTTGACGTTGACTCATTTGACAGTTCTGTTCTCCATGCTGGCTTCTTTACACAAAATGGATGACGCTTGTTGTGTTCTTCCAGAGTAGAGAAATCTTCTCATATTTTTCGACTTTCTTGGAAATATTCTCGAGATATAAATAAATTTCTTCAGCCAAAAGGTTTCTTAATAAGGTGAGAACCTAGAACACCCGCAGGGAATAGCGTCAGAAGCAAAAAGTGAGTGGAACAAAAATCAATATACCCCCTGCCAATACCATGCTCTGCGGCATACCTTTATTTAAATTATACCCCATTCGAAGTGTACCGCAATGCCGGCCCCATTAAACAACTACGGCAAATCCATATTTGGTTGTTGCTGTAGGTTTTAGTTTACTTTGTAGATTACAATTGTATTGTAAAATAAAGGATTATTCAACCTGCATTTACCATTGTTTTCTTTTTATTTTGGGAGGTTGCTCCTAGTTATGTCAATAATTTAACTTTAAGCACAAAGAATGGCACAGACTGCACTTTGATTTCTTCTTTGAATATAAATTATTCATTATCAAATTCGTGGAGCTTCCCAAGCTTAGGTACTTAACAACTTTTTCGAGTCCAAAATTGTCGAACTGGGGATTACAACAATTTTTCTAAATTTTAGGCAATACTCTAATTAGCAGAAAACTAGAAGGAAATGGCTAATAGTGTTGTTAAGGTAACAGATGTAACAGATGATTCTATTAATGACAGTTTGTTATTGTTGATTGGGAAAGATGGAACTGTTACACCTGACAAACAGACTGTGGAAAACTATCTGAGTAAGTTTAAACTAAATTTGACTCCACTACATATGCTCTTTGTGGAAGATGTGCCTGTTTTTTGGACTAAGATTCATATTTAGCAGAAACTAAGAATTTATAAATTTGTTTTTGGTATGAAAATATCCCCTGAGCAAATATACATAGCTGTTTGAGGACTGTAAAGCACACATTTCTCTCAATCTATATTCCTAAATTTTTGCTACAAATTTCTTGATTTTCATTATTTTTAAATTTCAGTTTATGATTGTTATGAAACCTGATTTTGAGTCTCTGTCTCTCACTGTTTAATTAAGAGAAAAATCAGTTAAACATTTATACACTTAACCCAGACAATGCATATTTAGCCCTCTATTTTAGGCTCAAAATCTGGACCAACAAATCTTCAAATAATGCAGATTGGCAAAGGTGATGAAAATCAAAAGGGAATTGATGTTATTGTGGATAATGTTATGTACATTCCTGATAACATGGAAGTTGCTAATGAAGAAGGTAAGCCACATTCACAAATGAATATCTCATATTAACAAAGTATTGCTTCAAATTGTAGCTATATTTTATACAGGTAACATAACTTCTGTGTCTCGAAATCTTCGTAATATACAACTTGATCATGATTACACTCCTTTAACATCCCTGAAGGAGCCCTTATCTCCTCCGGAGGAAGATGATGAACTAGGTTTGAAACTATTGATTCTGAGAGTTTTTTTAGTCATGAATAATTTATAGCTAAAACTCTGAGTATTCTGCATGGCAGCGAAGAAACTGTTCAAGCTGTTGAAACTGTTGCAGTCCCTTCAAACGCCCCAAGGGGAGGCATAAAAATTATTTCTTCAATAACAATTCCGCCTCAAAATAATGCACAGAGTCTTTCAACTAGTAGCACCTCATCTTTAAAAGAAAAATCAGGTTTAATTGAGCAGAAGGCGGTAACTTCTAAACCAAAGGGAAAAGTAAAGGTAAGTAGAAAATAGGGTTTATGAAAGTTAAAATGGCAAAAAGCCTTTTAGATTATTTTATGGCCAAAAATTGTATATTAGCCTTGTAATGCTTTAGAAATTTTTTTTATTATAATATTTCTTTCAATAGATCTTGCATACTTCACCCAAGGCTGTGCAAAGGAAAAGAGGCCGACCGAAAAAAGTTGTACCTAAACTGGTTGTTAGTGAGCCTGAAGATTCAGATGAAGAGGATGATGATATGGAGGATGAAGATGAAGGTAAGAAAACTATTTTAAAATTTAAATTTTTAGTCAAAGTAAAAGTTTTTATTTTCCAATGTCATTTAGAATCAGAGGAAGAGGAGTTTTCCCTAGCATTTGAAGATGACGAAAATGATTCGGACTTTGATATCAAAGAAGAGATTACAGGAAAGAAAGGAAAGAAGGGCTTAAAAAGAGGCAAACGCCAAAAGATTTTAAACGAGTTTTCGTCTAAGGAAGTCGGTATTAAGGTTGCCAAAATGTCGAAAAGAATAAAGAAAAAGGGTGAAGTAGGTAAAGAAACTGAGGAGTTTGATGTGAAGACTACAAGGACAGTTGAAAAGGTAAGTGTTTAAACTATATTTGGTTATCAAAATTTCTGTATATTTTTTCCATTAGACTCTAGATCCAGAGCAACCTGAAGTAAATATTTCGGACAAGACCGAAAGCAACAAAATTGCGGGTAAATCTGATGGTCTCTTGGCGGAGAAGAACGAAAAAGCTGAAGAAAAGAAAGAAGTGAAACCCCCAGAGAAAAAGCCCCCTAAAAAGAAAAAAGAGCCGCCGAAACCAATTCCGGGCGACTTTGCCTTATTTTCAACCCCTGATATAATTCGGAAAGTTGGTGGTAAAGAACCAGGCACCCCACAAACTCCTGAAACTGCCCCAACTACCCCAAAATCTTTGAAAGCTGTTGATCAGAATAAAACTCCCAGTTTGCTTAAATTTGAAACTTCCGGGTCTTCGAAACCGGGGAAAATTTGTCAAGAATCTCGCTCTAAACAATCTACTGAATTACTTTCGAAATCAAGCAGAACAAGTCTGGATGAAAAGCACCATACTCATCATCATAGAAGCAGGTAAGCTATCTCTAATTTTGTAAGAGCTCTTTGGACTTAAAAACATTTTTAGCAGCACAGAAGTTAGGGGTAAGGATCGAAGGGAAAGCATTGAGAAGCCAAAACATTTGAAAAGTATTGAGGAGAAGTCCAGCAAATTGGAATATTCAGCAGGACGCACCCATCACCACGATAGAAAACGGTCTGATTTCAGTTCAGATTCCAGCAAAACTTCTTTAAAACTTGAGCACCAACACTCGAAAGTAGATGATAGTTCTTCAAAGTCGTCTCAAGAATCCAATGATGAGAGCATATCTGAGGATATTCCAAGTGCTCAGGATATCAGGTGAGAAAAGGTTTTATATTCTCTTATTTTATATTAGAATAAAAAAGCATTTAAAAACACCCTGTATAAATAGGAAGTTTATGAAGGAATATGTTTGGCTTTTTTGATTTTTCTAACAGATTAGATAATTCCAATAATATTTCAGGGCCATAATAATGAACGACGAAACCAGAACGTACACCACGAACACTACTACTATACCAGACGTCCCCATCCATCTAAACAACACAGCGGATTCCGACAACTTGAGTTTGGCAGAGTCCGGGTTGGATTTGGATCAGTCGATATTAGATAATATCAATAATGATATGATCTCCGAGGACATCCTGTATCAAGTGGCTAAGCAGCTTGTGTCTAATACAGAACTTCAAAACGCCATTGATAAGGGGATTAATGACGGAGTCTTGGACACTAGTGGCATACAGGAAGCTATGGATATGTCTTCGCAAGTGTCTGAGAGTTCCAATACGTCGACATCGGTAAGTAAATAGCTTAATCAACGCCCTATGCTTATGATGCATTGCCATCTGCAGTTATTTTTCAACGATAACCTGTTATAATTTCGGTTAGGAATCTCAACAAGGTGAGATTATCAAGCAGGGTAAACAAATAGTACGGCCTGACGGACGGATTTTGGTGCTTCCACCCATCGAAAGACCCACTACAAGAAGCAGAAACAAGCGTAAAGAAGAGTCAGTTAAACCTAAACCGTGCTTCAAGTAAGTGATGTTAGCGTTTGTTAATTTAATGGAGATTCAATATATTCAAGTGTTCGTTTTCTTGAAAGGCAACCAACTACCAAAGTGGATAATAGGAATAAAGAAAGGTAATTGATCATGCCTTAACATAGCGTTTGAGGTGTCTTCTATACACATGACGATTCCAAATTTAAAAGTTGAGTTTTGGTATTCATAAAGTGAATTGCATTTTTTATCTATTTCTTCAGAGCGGTTCACAAGCCTTTAGACGATGAACATGTGTCTGGTAACGAATTGGATAGTTCCGGGGACGAAGAAGAAGAATCTGAAGATGACCCTAATAAATTATGGTGCATCTGCAATCAGCCGCACAACAATCGCTTTATGATTTGCTGCGATACATGCGAGGAATGGTACCACGGCAAGTGCGTGAACATCACCAAAGGCATGGGCCAGCAGATGGAGTCTGAAGGAAAAGAGTGGATATGTTTGTTCTGTATGGTAAGTTAAGTAAGCTTAATGTTTATGTTGAAAATTGGAGATCGAGGAACTTGTTAAGATTTAGAAATTGTAATGAGTGTTCAAAAGTATATGAACAAACTACCAGGTTATAAATATTTAGTTATAGAATTTTCATCATTAGATTTTAAAGCATTATTACTATTTTCAGGATCCCTCTTTGAAGAGACCTAAGGCAGCAGCGAGAAGAATAAGAAAAGCTTCTCATAACTCTCGCCAATCAACAGACAGTAACAATTCTACAAAGAAAAACCCAAAGGAGGGAGGAACCACTAGTGGCGCCTCTGCTGTACCTTGCGTGGTATGTCAGAAACCCTCCAGGAAGAGCTCAATCTATTGTTCCGAGAGTTGTATATTGGCGCATGCTCAAGGCATTGAAAGGGTATGTTTTATTGCTGTTTTAATTTCTTTATTGACCTTATTCTTAGGTTGTAGTCTTTGAAAGAACCACAGGAAAAATGTTAACCGGAGCCAAAGCTCCTAGCGCTGCAAATTTGGACCAGTGGTTGAAACAACACCCTGGATATGAAGTTGTGAAATCTGCGGGAAAAGTCGTAACAACCAAAGCCAGGGTAAATAAATTATGATCCAAGAAATTCACTTTTCAGCGCACATTTTTCAGCCAGGACAACTCACTCAATCAAAGCTAAAATTAGTAAAAAATTCCAATAATGACGGAGTCTCGGTTGCCGTCCAACAGCGCGGAGTTAACGTGGGGATTATGGCGCACGCGCCGAAACATTCTCCCCAATCATCATCCACTCCCAAAAGGTTCAAAATTATTACAATAACGCACAATAAAGATTCAGCCTCGAAAGACTCGAAAATTAAGCTCATTCAGCCTCAGCCACTACCGCCATCGTTGAATCCCAAAGAGCAGGCTCCGAAAAAAATCCAGGTGCAAACTATACTGTCGCCGATCTTGCCCTCTACTCCGGTTCCGAAAACGCCAAAGAAAGAAACTCCGAAAAAAGAGACTCCAAAAGAGGCAAAACCGAAGACTCCAAAGGCAAAGACTCCGAAGGAAGATGCGCAGACGCCTCAGGCTAAAGCTGAGGATATTAGGGACAATGTGCAGAAGACCGTGTTTGAGCAGCTCATAGTGAGACTTAAAGGTAGTGAGATCAAGCTCACTGAGGACGAGGTATAAAAGTTTTGTTGAATTAAAACCACAAATGAAAATTTATGTATTTTTGCGTTAGGTGAAGAATATATCCATAGAAATTGAGGCGGAACTCTTCAAATGTTTCGGTGATATCGGACAGAAATATAAAAACAAATATCGCAGTCTTATTTTTAATATAAAAGACGCGAAGAATCAGACTTTATGGAGGAGAATTTGCGAGAGAAGCATTAGTTCATACGAACTGGTAAGAATATGCTGTGTATATGTGAACTGAAAATATTACCCAAACTTGAAACAATTATGCTACGCCAATGAAATTTTATACAGGGTGTCTCTGAAATGACGGTACAACGCTTCACCAAAAAATTCCTGAACCAAAAGTAGGGCGTTCTAGGCAAACGTATCTATATCCACTGTGATTTTATTTTGTCGCTATAGGGCGCCAAAGTTTTCAAATTAATATCGTTTTTTTTTCAAAATAATTTCTAAACATTTTTATTGATTTTCACTAATTTTGGAACTAAGAATTACCACATAAATTGGCGTATTTCGACTTGAGATCTTTCTTTGATGCGGGGAAATATTAAAAATGGCGCGTGGTTCGTAAACAAAAGTTTATATTTTTGTTAGCCCCTGTACGAATGACTTAAATTTTTTCTTTGCCGTAAACTGACTTTATTTTGAAATTCTTCGTCAGCCATAAAGTTTCTCTACAAAAAAATTATTTACGATACCTTGCATTGTATACCTACATTGTTGTTTAGTCGGAAGGAATACATGAAAAAAAATTAATTCTAAATAACTATCATACTAACTTAGTTTAATTCTTCTAATAAGTGTTCAAAATATTCACCATTTCTCTGAATACACAAATAAATTCGTTTCAAAAAACTAATTTGTACTTTGGGCATCGTATCGGGCTTATTTTAAAAATAATCTGGAGGGTTGAATATTTTTTGCAGTAACTTAGCTTCCATAGTGATGGGGAAAGCATACCCTTTTGATTTAAGAACTCCCCCCAAGAGAAAGTCTACAAGCGTTAAATCGGGTGGTCTTACTAGTTAATTTACGGGTACGTTGTTACCTCTTTCAATCCATGTGTTAGGATATGTTTTATTTGAAAATTTCCATTTACACTAAAATGAGGTGGTGCTCCGCAGTGCATACACCACATTTCGTCAAGAGATTGTAATTGAAGGTCATTCAATAAATTGGGTAAAGTGTTTTGTAAGATGATAAATAGTTATATCCATTTAACCGATATGGCATTACAATTGGTCTAATAAATCCAACCAAACAAAAAAAATCAATATTAATTCGTAAAAAAAACTTTTAAATCATTAGAGTTTCAAATTAATTTCGACTTAAAGAAGAAATGTACACAATTGAGACCTGAATCACAAAAAAAAATAGTATTAATTCCTGAAAAAAGTTTTAAAAATCTCAAGAACTTAAGTTGCGATATTATTTTTCGGCCATGTCCTAACTATTTTCCAGAAGATCCAAAATTATAAATAATTTCGACTTTCAACTAAAATTCTAATTATGTTGTTCTCACTTTGACAAAACTTAACTGTAAATCACAAGAAACAACAATCTGAACTTACCTCCGAACATCAAAAGTGTGAGCAAGAATCATGTCAGTAACATCCCCTTTCACTTTAACAGTTAAACGTCGCCTACTTTCACTCACTAAGTCAGTCACTTACTGAGTCAGTTAAACGGCATACCTCACGAGTCTTTAAAATAAAAGGAAACTCGATTATTCCGATTATTATTGCTGTGCACATTACGAACATCTTGTTCATCGCCACTCCAACATTCGAGTGAATCATCTACGAAGTAATAACGGTATGAAAACGTACAAAAAATTTACAACCTGCCATTTATAAAAGTACAGCTGATCGGTCTCGGAAACGATACGCGATAGGAAGTAATATGCGATGTTTCCAGATTTAGTAAAATAAAGGAAAAGTTGCGAATTCAAGGCACCAGTTTCATTATGCAAACATACCTCGAAGGAATAAAAAGTACATTTTCTATTGCAAAAAGAGAACTTGATCGAAAAAGAACTCTGAGATTTTCCAAGAACAATACTAATTTACAAATTCATACGGCATTAAATATGTAATGTTCATAATTAATATTTATATAATAAAAATAAAGCCACTATCCACCTTAACATTTTGTCTTGGTCTAATATATATTATATATAACAACTTTGGGGGCTAAATAATATATGTGAACTTACAAATGAAGTTCTCTCGTGAACGGTAGCTATAAGCATCGTGTCCCGATCCTGAAGTGGCATCTCTTCCTTCATCAAATTATCCAGAATTCGTAATTTTTATTAATGACACGTTTCTGAATTATGCAGGCAACTATTTCAATATTTGCAATAAATATATAAACACAATTCCACCTCTCGATTGACATCTTAAAGGCTTTCGTACTATTTATTTTTATATTGGGGAATTATTGGGAACTCAGTTAGGAATGGGTTTCTTTGGTACCTTCTACTTCCATAGATATTCTACCATTCAACTGGTATGGCACCATATTTTTGTTTTGTCCATTTTTTGAGTTTTTGACCTTGGCGTCTTCGATAAACATTATTTGAGTTAAAACTGCTCGTTTCCCTAAATTACCATTCAATATTCTCTAAAGTTTGATGGTTTGGAATTCTATGATTTGGATATTTGTTACAACAGATTCTGACACTCATGTGTCCATTTCTCTCACGGAATCCATATACTAGAAGCATGGTAACCTTAACGCTAGAATAATGTTCCATTTTAAGATGTCAAAAATTATTCAGTTTACAATAAACTCAATTACGATTAACAACAACCATAGTAAACACTATCGGTATATCAGATGTACGGAATATTTATTTTATTGTTATGTAGGAGGCACAAAACCCTGTTTTAGCATTGTTTTCACAACGATAAATTTCAAGGTATCATAAATAATTTTTTTGGAAAGAAAGTGTATGTCCGACGAAAATTTCACAAAAGACAAAAAATTTCAAAATAAAATCAGCTTGTGGCAGAGAAAAAATTTAAATCATTCGTACAGGGGGTAAAAAAACTTGTATTTACGAACCACGTGCCATTTTTAATATTTCCACGCATTAGAAAAATATTATGCTCACGTCAAAACACGCCAATTTATATAGTAACTTTTAATTCGAAAATTAGTGAAAATCGATAAAAGCATTTAACAATTATTTCGAAAAAACGATATTAATTTGAAAACTTTGGCGCCATGTAGCGGCAAAACGAAACTACATTGGATATAGGTAAGTTTGCACAGAACGCCTTATTTTTGGTTAAGCTTTGTACAGTTATTTCAACGATACTCTGTATAATTCTGAAAATAAATGTAAATCATCCCATAGTTCCGCTACTAGGTCATAAAATAGAAGCCTGGTAAATATTTTAAATTTTTGCCGTAGGTTCGCCTTTCCCCTGACGATATGGCTAGCCAGGAGTTGGCCAAATGGCGAGAACAAGAAGCCAAACACCAATTGGACATGATCAAGAAGTCTGAAATTGAGTTATTAAACTGCAATAGACAATATGTTCTCAAAACCCACAAAGGTAAATTAATTTCCCATTTTCCAACACTCCACGAATAACATAAAAACATCAACAGGTGAAGAAGTATTGGAAGACCGTCCGAGCACCATAACCGACAACACTGACATCATCAAAAGCTTAACTGAAGGTTCAACACTGGACATGGGCGCAGACCCGAAGCTTATGTCCAAGGATCGGGACAAAAACAAGGACAAACGAGGTTCCTCTAAGTATCAGCATAAAGATAAAATAAAAGAAATACACTCTGGTAAAGAGAGAAGGGAGAAGAATAAAGAGCATAAGAGCCGTAGGTCGTCGAGCAGGGAGGTGGAGAAAGGCAGGAAAAAATCGAGAAGCAGAGACCGGTCCAGGCATAAGGAGAAGAAGAGAGATAAACGAAGCAGATCAGGGAGCCGAGAAAGGGAGAAAAGTAGGGACAGGGATAAGATAAAGGAGAAAGAGAAGGAGAAGCATAGGTAAGTTGTTTTTTGTTAATATGTGAAGTTTTAGATGAAAATGGCGGTGATTTATATTGAGTTTATGAGCTCAATTAATGTCCATGAGTCAATTTGACTCCTTTTTTGGAATGATTTTCTACACTCAATTAAACCGATCAGTACTAAAATGAAGAGTTCAATTGATTTTTGAAGCTGATTAGATGAAAATATATTTTCAGAAATTCTGCACATAAATCATCTCGGCACAAAAAACACGAGACTATTTCATCGACCGATAGCCTGGATAAGCGTTCTAAGGAAATATTAGAGCAACTCAATAAAATAGCCCCACCCGTGGAAACCCGACTTTGGGAGCACGTCCCGCAGGAGGACATAGCCCTAGGTATTGATAAATGATCAATTACTTTGAATACACTAGAATTTTTCACGATCGGATTCTATAACTTTTCTGCATACAATGTAACTAATTTGCACCGATGTAAAGCAGGAACTTGCATTGTTTTTTAGCCAAAATTACAGTAATACTTACCAACATCAGTTGCAAGCAATTACAGTGGATTCCGTCTATAACGTACTTCCGGTTATTAAGTACGTATTTTATTGGTCCCACCGAAATACTCTTGATTTTTTGCCGGTTATAACGTATCATGTATAATATTAACTCCGTTGATAGCGTCCTTTATTTTTCCTTTATTTTGTTGCCAACTCTGGGTGTAAAGTACATTTGTACGTTATAGCCGGATGGTGGTCCGGTGGTTTCTTTAAGGCGGCGGAGATTTTGCAATACTCGATCGTACGGAACAGATATGAGTAAAAGCGGTAGTTTTAGGCTGATGCTTTTATATTAGTGAATGCTTGGTACTTTTTTGTTTTGCTCGAAATGGCAGACAAACGTAAGTCTATAACTGTTAAAGAGAAGTTAGACATTATTAAAAGTATTGAGAGTGGCATTTGGAAGTCAGAAATCGCCAAACGAAAAAGTCTGGCAAAAACAACGGTTTCTACAATTTAAAGCAATCGACAAAAAATTAAGCTAGACAGCAAAAAAAATCCCAGAAGATTAAAAAAATTAGAAATCCTGTACGTCAAAATGTAGATCAAGCTCTTCTACGATGGTTTGAAATTCGAAGATCCGAAAATACTGCAATAGGTCCAGTTATAAAAGCAAAAGCCGAAGATTTGTCCAGGGGATTACAAGGTGACGATTTTAAGTATTCTACAGGGTGGCTCGAACGTTTTAAAACTCGACACAACGTAAATTTTGGTTAAGTTTCTGATGAAGCAGGAGATGTTGACAGACAAGTTATCCTAAAGTGGTTAGATGATAAGTGGCCTGGAACATCGAAAAATTATAGCAGGTGAAAATATTTTTAATGAGGACGAGAGTGGGTTATTTTACAGGATGATTCCAGATTATACCCTTAAATTTAGGGGAGAAAAATGTGTGGGAGGGAAACAATCAAAGTTGAGGTACACCGTTTGGGTTTGCGCAAACATGACGGGTAGTGAAAAATGCAAACTTTTTGTTATCGGTAAATATGAACGGCCAATGTGCATGAAAAATGTAAAAAGCCTGCTAGTAATTTATAAATCAAACACTCGAGCATGAATGACCAGTGATTTTTGAAAATTATTAAAAAGATTGGAATAAAAATTTGCGACAACAAAATAGAGAAATATTGCTGCGGGTTGACAATTGTGCAGCTCACTCAAAAACTCTACATCTAACAAATATCAGATTAGAGTTTTTGCCATCAAATTATACCTCCGTAGTACAACCAATGGATCAAGGCATAATTAAATGTCTTAAAGCATATTATCGTAGATCCTTTATGTGCCGTCTGATCAAATCATTAGATAATAAAGAGCTCTTCAACATAACCATCTTGGACTAGATAAGTTAATCGACCAATCTTGTAATGAAGTTACGCCAACAACTATTGCAAACTGCTTTCGATATGCAGGTCTTGTAAAATCGATCGAGGAGTTTGATTCAGATGATGAGTTGCCCCTGGCATAGTGGCTTGAAAAGTACAAAAATACTGATATGGACTGTAATGACTGGGATGTTCCCCATAGTAACTGGCTGCGCCTTAACTATCAAGATCTAACAAGTGCTGAAACATATCTTGCTGAGTATGACGGTTTATCGACAGTTGATGATAATGTAATAGCAACGGAAACCTTAACGGATGATGATATTACTGCTGAAGTTTTAGGCACATTAAATGATTATCAAAATTCTGATAATGAAAACGACGATGCTCAACAGGATGGAGAAAAACCAACGAGTCATTCTGAGGCACTTTGTGCTATTAAAAGTGTTATACATTTTTTAGAAACTACTAATAATGTATCTGATGATATTCTTCAAGCGGCCCTAAAAGTTGAAAGGCATATCAAGAATATAAAATTGTTGAAAAGTAATCGGCAAACAAAAATAACAAGTTTTTTAACAGAAACAGAATAAATACAGTACAGTTTATATGGTATTCTATTTCTATGTTGTTACAATGTTTCTGTTAAAATTCATCATCCATTTTTTTAATACATACATATGTACATATACTATACACATGCATAGATATGTACTATGTATATACGCATTAGCATTTTTTTGTATTCATGTACGTATGTATTACATTCAAAATTTAAGTGTACCTAAATTACTATGTGTTAATAAATTTGTTTAGACTTTTAGATGAATAAAGGCGTATGTGCGTAACATACGCAATATGTAAGAAATATGAATTTTTTTAATGTATTTTTTATAACGTACCTCCGGTTATAGAGTATCCTATTTTTGCTCCCTAGAGAGTACTTTATAAACGGAATCTACTGTATATAAGTATTCCACTAATTGGTGTAAATTCTATATTACGAGTTACTATACAGGATGTTAGTGAAATAACTTTCGTAAATTTAACCCATAATTAGGAACATCATTTTGAACAAAAAAAGTACCTTACAACAGGGGTCAAAAACCTAATCGTTTAAAAAAAAATGTAAAAGTTGGTAACCGAAAAGCTATGAAAAGCTTTAAAATTTGAATAAAATGTGGAAAAATGTACTCGACACATGTTAATTTTTTGACATGTAACAAAAAAACTTAAAATTATTCAACAATAAGCAATTGAAAACTTAATCAATAATTTAAGCAGTAAAAGTAAACGTAAGTGGTAACGCCGCACAAAACTTGACCAAGAAAGAGGAGTTTGTTTTTGTTATGATTGTTTTTTATGGCCCTTATGAGGGTCGCTCGTCCACTTTGCGGATGAAGCGACAAGGCTTTGGAATGCGCAGTAAACAGATTGACTTAGTACCTCAATAGTACACGAGTTATGTAACTATCTGCGTTATGCTGTGGTCATCTGCGCTTTATCCCATTTTATGTAACATATGATCCTGGGCAAAGAGGCCTGGCGCCATGGACACGTGAAGCCCATTAGGGACCATCGAGAAGGGACAAGACAAAAACCACCCTTATTTTTCAAATTTGTCATGGACTGTATGTCCTTCCATACTTTTAATATTTTAGTGTGATTTCATTCTCGCTGAATGCACCTTCTGTCAGTACACGCAACAGATTAACTGCAAAGTTAATTTGGGCGAGCTTTAAGTGATTTTATTCCGACTTATTAACAGCACCTACGTGACAATGTATTCTGTAAGCGAGTATCATAACGTGCTTTTGATTTATGGAGAGGAGTCACAAAATTCTGAAGAAGCTCATTACAGTGCATTTACGGTAATCGTTATACAGAAGAAAACCTCCAGCTCGACAAATATTTGTGCAAGTTTCCCAAAGGCTTCTGGATACAAGTAACGTTATTCCTACGTATAAAGGACGAGGTCGATAGCGAAAAGTTGGTTCTGAAGTCGAAGAACAAATTTTAAACCTTGTTCAAAAGAGTTCAACAAGGAGTACCCGGAGTAGAGCATGCATGAACTCAAATGGTGAACATTTCAAACATTTAATGTAGCAAAAACAATAATAAATTTGTGTTTTTGAGTGTGATGTGAGTGGTGTAAAATGCTAATTAAAGATAACAATAATTTCAAAGTAAATGGCTTTTCAAAATAATAAAATAAGAATCACATAATTTTTAAATTTCACGAATTTAGTGCATTTTGTGAATTTTGTACTGTAAAACCTACCATGCCCAGAAAAAGCACCTCAAAGAGACCCACTTCATGCGGCTACTTAGGTATGCATGGAAATGAAATAAATACGATGCAACGTTGCCAATTCTCACAAAATGTTCTTTTGTTTTTCCGGGAAAATGATTGTATTTACGGCCCCTCTTGTAAGAAACTTTTTTGTTCAAAATGATGTTCTTAATCGCTGGTTAAATTTACGAAAGTTATTTCACTAACATCCTGTATATACCATAAAATTTTTGAAGTAGGAGCAGACACTGATAGCGACCATGAAGTTCCCAGCTCCACGGTAACGATACCGACCCCCCCTCGCATTCAAGATGCCGAAGATTTCCCCAGTCAAAGTTCAGACGATTCTAAATTATCAACGGGACCAAAAGATGTAGAAATCGAGGATGAACCCCCGACATCGCCCCAATCAAGAAAATCTCCAACAGAAATGTGGACAGGGACTATAAACATGGTGGACGTAGCCCAGATTGCCATTACTGCCCATGAAGTTTCAGGTAAGAATATTTTAAAGAATAAATGGAACCTGGATTCGATTGATTTGTTTATACATGTATACTATACAGGGTGATCCAAACTTAAAGTGCGAAACTTTACCAGCGTATTGTACATTTAATAATATTTAGAAAAATTCTATACAACATTGGTCGAAAAATCCTTTGTAAAGAAAATACAGGATGTAAAATTTTCTCTCCGATGCACCATTTTCGAGTAAGAAAATAAAAACTGTTTAAAGTGCATTTTTTTATTATTGTCTGATAAACAAAAAAAAACATAAACATAAAAAATTATTAATTAACTGGAAGTACCTAAAATGATTGTCCCCGCTTCAATACATTAGTTGCATCTTTGGGCGACTGCTCTGGTAGCCGTAGCAATATGCACTGATCGTATAGCTTGACAACATGCTCGAATGGAAGCAATCAGCTCATCACTGGTTCTTATGAGATTTCTTGCGAAATGCACTTTGAACGGTTTTTATTTTCTTACTCGAGAATGGTGCAGCGAAGATAAAAATTGATCCCCTGTATTTTCATTAAGAAGCATTTTTCGACCAATGTTGTATAAAGTGTTTTTTATATTTTGAAATGTACAATACGCTGGTGAAGTTTGGCACTTTAAGTTTGGGTCACCCTATATACAATTTTATTCACGTCATGCTACAGGGAATATTGCGGCTAAAGTATTTAATATTTTCAATTTTTTTCCTTATGTTGTATAGAACTCAAATAGAGGTATAATCTAAAATTATTTTCCTTTTATGCGGGAGTTATAAATAAGTGAAAAATATCAAAGTTATGCTTGTTTTTTAAATAGAATCCCCAATATATTTGGATCGTTTTAGATTCGTTGAGAAAAATAAATGTAAGTTTGATTAAGGTTTACCTACCTTAAAACTTAAGGCTTTTGAAAGAATTAAGATTTTGTAAAAATGTGGTGTAAATTTAAAAACCTACTTTAAAGAAAGTTTAAATTGGCGTAAGCCGATATTCACACCTCCTTCAACCTCAGACATGAGACATATTTCAAGCTATAGTAATCAAAATTTAGATATCTTATAGAGTGTGTCCAAAAAATAAATTGAAAAATGTATTTATTTGAAGAGTATTAACTTGCTTAATATAAATGGAAAACCTATATTTGATTACTTGGAATAACAGATAGAGGTATTACCAATAAAAAACTATTATATTTTCCTATACCTATTTGTACCTAAATGTACAAGTTTTCTTCGGAAATTAAGATTTAAAAAAAGGAAAAAATCCTGTTACTTTTTGTATGAGTTGCCTTGATTACATCTAAAATTTCAATATAAACAGTCATGTCTATGAGTTCTTTCTAATAATTTTTTTCAATACTATTTGCGCAACTTAGAAGACAAAGAATGGTATTTATGTTTTCTAAGTATTTTGAAAAATTTGAGATTGACTAACATAAGGATTAAAAAATGAATTTGAAGTACTTGGTGCTGTTATCGAAAATCTTCGTACACTTAGGTATAAGAAAGTATAATTTTCGCTTGGTAATATCTGTTACTATACTATCTATTACTACCTATCTGTTACTTCAAGTAATCAAATAAAGGGTGTTCCATTTATATTAAGCAAGTTAATACTCTTCAAAGTAAATACTTTTTTAACTTACTTTTTGGACACACTGTATAAGACATCTAAATTTTGATTACTATAGCTTGAAATATGTCTCATGCCTGAGACTAATTTTTTGCAGCGTTATTTCTAGATATCCTAACATAATTTTGATATTACTAATTTATGAATAAGTCGTTACAAACCTTGAATATTTTCAAGAATATGTTTGTTGGTCCACTTTTGTCCGCTACTGTATATAACACTAACCCAAAAACAAATTCTTTAACAATGATTTACATACGGCGGTTCAACTTTGACTCGCCCTGTATATATGTATGTATTGTGTTTCAGGCGATTGTTCTGGACTAAATAAAGAACTCTCAGCCAATTTAGATATAGTGGGTCGAATATCTCCGGACACAGTTTGGGACTACATTGGGAAAATGCGGAGTTCCAACAGCAAAATAATATCGCTAATTAGGCTAAATGCCACTAATATAGAAGAGCAAATGCCTTATTTGGCTCTGTATAGCTACTTAAGTAGCCGCAATCGTCTGGGGGTGGTTAAAAGTACGAATAAAGCAATTAAAGACTTTTACATCTTGCCGTTGGCCGCTCAGAAACCCATTCCTCAAGCTCTGTTGCCACTCAATGGTCCAGGTAAGACACTATTTTTTTATTGCAGGTTGTCTCCATTGTTGAACATTTTTTCTTCAGTATTTAGTTCTCGTTTTGGTTACATTTTACCGACTATATATCTCTCCAAATTTGATTTTTCTTATTTACAGTCAAACAGTGGTTGGAAGCGTCCGTCAAGAAAATTAACGACCTAATCCAAAACGGTAAAAGCAAACAAAACTTATTAATTTTTGTTTTGCATTTCATTTTTTTCTCTTTCTGTATTCTTAGGAATTTGCATGTTTGTTATTTGCGGAATTATGTTTTCTTAGGTTTGCATTTTGCCTACCAGATGTCGAATTTATTTTTGGGGTTCCCAGTTGAACCTAACTGAATTATTAATTTCTTACGCCTTTCCTGTATTTTGTTTGGTAACATCAACCTATCAGTAATTACCAACAAAATCGCTAGCTTCGATGGGTATTATCTTGCAGATATTTTCCAATTCTTAGATTTTAATAGTCACTAGTTATAGTATAATATTGTCAAATATGTAACGTTGTACTATCACTTAGCTATAATACTTTTTGCAATCTCTGTAACTGTTTTTAGATTCTCGCCGTATTAGTAGGTAAAAATTTGAAATTAATTTTATTTAAAAGCTGTATCGTTTTGAGTGTTGTATAGCCTTGAAATGCACCTTTGCACGAAATATTTTTGTTCAGCCTATTACTATTTTTGTTTTGATTTTTGCATATCATTTTCTGAATTTCAGTAAACGTTAGCGAGGTAAAATAACATTTATCTTAGGTTTTGAACCAACTTTTCGAACTCTTTCTGAGGATTGTCGAAGGTTCCCCAAATCGTACTAAAGATTTTTTGCATAGACTATGTATTTACATAGTTCGAGAGTTTTTAGGAGTAGCATATCGAGGAAGAAGCGTTGCCTATCCATCTTCTCCCTCCAAAGAAAGAATTAAAAGGTTAAAATTGTCGTTTAATCACACCCCTCATGCTTGTATATCGGGTGTTCCAAGCAAATAGCTCACGGATATAACTATTTTGCTAGTTATTTGCTTGAAACGAATTTTTCAGGGTATATTTATGGTCTAAAAGTACATTATTCACTGCGATATTCAACTTAATGTATAATATCCGGTGTAGCCGGACATGGCCTCAATAACGATAAAAAGAAACTGTTGAAAAATAGGGACTATACAGGGTGGTCACTTTTACGACGCATTCTATGGGGATTTTCGAAACGGTTAAAGATACAAGGTTGGTTAAATGGAGAAAAAGTTTCGTATTTTTATGCTTTGCAAAAAGCTGAAAGCAAAATTGAAATATCTTATGTAATTACTAAGATATCAAAGAAATACCAAAAAAGTCGATTTTCTTTTTTTGTCTATAACTTATTTATTTTTCATACAATCATTTTGAAACTTGGGTGTTCTATATTTTCCGTCAGTGTCTTCAATATGGAAAGGTCAAAAATATCCTAGGCCTACTAGTTTACGTGAAAATAATACTAACTTTTGATTTTCTTATGGACGCCATATTGGATTTTCGCATTTTTGAAAAACACGAAAGATTTCCGTTTCGGCGAGGTGCAACACAAGGGTCTTCTGAACTATTTTACAATAAAAATTAAAATATTTAAATATTTAATGAAAAATTCAAGTAGCACTGAATTTGTCAAGGTCATAATTGGTTACCAAGTTACTGACTGTCTTTGACACATAAGTCAAGTAGCCAATATTATTGGTTGTTATGTCAACATAATTTTATTTAAAAAGAAATTTAGTAAAAAAGTGAGTTTTGTTCTTCTGTAAATTAAGTAAATTTTAATTTTTATCAAAATGGGATGATATTTCTCCAAAGATGAGAAAATAGACATGTATAATGTGTACATAAGACATTCAAAAAACGCTTATCTTATCTTAGAAACCCAATTACAAATTTCTTTCGGACCATTGACCCAGTTGTTATCAGAAGAGTTACTTCAAATATGTAGTATGAGCGAACGGCATTATGTATTACTCATAGTGGCGGTCATTTTGAACATTTTATATAATTTTCTCTCCTCGTATTAATTTCTTTGTTAATTAATGTTAGTTAATGTTAAAGTTTGTGTTATTGATTTTCGAAAATACATTTGATAATTTTTTTTATTACTTATTTAAAAGTTGTATTATTGACTACTTGACTTATGTGTCAAAGACAGTCAGTAACTTGGTAACCAATTATGACCTTGACAAATTCAGTGCTACTTGAATTTTTCATTAAATATTTAAATATTTTAATTTTTATTGTAAAATAGTTCAGAAGACCCTTGTGTTGCACCTCGCCGAAACGGAAATCTTTCGTGTTTTTCAAAAATGCGAAAATCCAATATGGCGTCCATAAGAAAATCAAAAGTTAGTATTATTTTCACGTAAACTAGTAGGCCTAGGATATTTTTGACCTTTCCATATTGAAGACACTGACGGAAAATATAGAACACCCAAGTTTCAAAATGATTGTATGAAAAATAAATAAGTTATAGACAAAAAAAGAAAATCGACTTTTTTGGTATTTCTTTGATATCTTAGTAATTACATAAGATATTTCAATTTTGCTTTCAGCTTTTTGCAGAGCATAAAAATACGAAACTTTTTCTCCATTTAACCAACCTTGTATCTTTAACCGTTTCGAAAATCCCCATAGAATGCGTCGTAAAAGTGACCACCCTGTATATTGCACCATTCTGGTCTATTTCCTTCCTAATCCGTTTCTTATAAAAAACGGAAAAACTCCTGTCTATATATTTTCATTTTTTTTTTCAATAAAGAACTGCTATTATGCAAAGTATTACATTACAGGATTCGAGGAAGCTCGCCCAGCTTTATTATTGGGAATAATAGTGCGAGATAGACGAAAACGCCCCCACGGAGAGCCGATACCGTCTCATGGAATCTCGCACAAAAAGAATAGAATTGAAGGGCACGTGGTCCAAAATCCCCCACCCAGATCATACACGCCTCCTCCAGTACCTCCGGAAGTAGCCCCTGCGCCCCTGCCCCCGTTGCCACCTGCGCCTAAGGTGAGCAGTCGTGTTCCAAAGGTAAATTAAGTAAGAATTTGATTTGGTGAAATATTATATTTATACTTAATATTCAGACATAACACTTGAGTTTGTAATAAAATATAATTAGAGCTTTCTTGAATTTTTGAATGTAGTCAGGAAGCTGTGTTCTAAAATATTTATATGGTGGGAATGTTTCAGTGATCGATTAAAAAAATTATTCCTTAAAATATTTTTTCATGAAAAACGTTCAAAAAAATGTAATGATTTAGGTGGACCCCAGATTGGCAAAATTCAGTCAACCTCCGCCATTAACATCTGAGTTGCCGGAATCTCCATCAACTTCAGGAAATACGCCTGCGTTTCCTTCTCCTTTGATGTCCCTGGTGACTCCCCCCCAACCAGTCCCGCCACCTATTGCTCCAAAACAGGAGCCTCTCACTCCTAATGATGATGGTATGTTGTTTCTTTTATTAGTAGGTATATTTTTTTTAATAATGCCAAAACCTTCTCTATTTCATTAGACGAACCATACAGTCCAGAAGATTCAGATCCTGATACCACAGCAACAGAAACTCCTTCAGTTCTGACTGCAACCACCGCAATATCGATCACTTCGGCTTCTATTAGCACTGAATCCTATGTACCAATTCCAGGTAAAATTCTACCATTTTCAGCCGGAAAAAAGTTAAATCTATTTTCTAATAAAAGGTCTTGGGGATGACACGCACTTGTCGGCGAAGAAGATGGACATTCAGAGGCAGATGGAGGAATTGAATAAGCAAATCGAAATGCAAAAGTGCGAAATTACGAGCATTACCAAAAATATTGCGACGGCCGAGTCGAAAATCGTGGGTTCCGCTTTGGCTAGTATCGCGTTACCCAGCAATTTACAGCAAATATTGGATAGCATAAAGACGATTGGTTCTACCAGTGTCGGGGAATCTGTCATTACTGCAGTATCTCCGATACCCGTAAGTAATTAAAATTTCTTTGACCGATTACGATTGTTCAACCCTTTAAAAGAGGCCCGTGGTTTTGATAAATTTTTAAGTGAAAATTCCAATTCTAGCCATGTCCAATAAAATAAAAATATTCTCGAAATGTATATGACTAGAGTGATCATTTAAATTTCATATTTAGGCAGCTGTGGAATTCTACACAAGAGAAATAGAAGATCATAGGCCGCAAAATGACGTTAGAATTAATTTTTGATAAAAGAGCCGAGTGAGATTATGTTGCTTTATTTACTATTTGATTTTCATAGGAAAATAGGTATTCAATGAAATGCTGCACTAGTTGTTAATACAAGCTGGAGCGTTTTATTTTATTATCAAAAGGCAAGGGCAGTGTCTTTTTAAAGACTAACTTACAAACCTCTTCTATATGAGGTATGTACGTCCTATTTCACCTTTTTGTTTATTTTATCTAGTCATCAATGTTAAATACCTGGGGTATTTTAGAATTAAAACAACATAGCTGGCTTCAGTACCAGCCACAACTTATCGGTTCAAATTCTCAAAGTATATTGATTTACATAATTATATTTCAACGGGGATTAAAAAATAAACTGTCTATACGCTATTAATAAGCGTACCCTTGATAAGCATGGCAATTTTGGCTACTCAGCCATGAGTCACCTTAGCGCCTAACGGCTTAGATTACTGGACAATGATTCCTTATAGTTATTGCCAGCGAAGCGGTCAGCAATTAAACTCGGATGTTTGGCCAATAATGAAATTGATGTGATTCCCGACGTAAACGGCTGATGCAGCATCGGGATACACTAACATACTTAATTATAATTAAAAAACAAATAATAATAAAAATAAAAATACTAAACAATCAATATTCTTAATGAGTCTAGACGTTTGCTCTTAAATGAAACCTAATAATATTACTTCTTCCTTTTTGAATCTACACTGGCGTTATACATAAATCTAATATTTACTTTTAATTTAGAAAATTTTAATTAAATATTAATTTTTTTAAATAAATTAAAAACTATTTTTTGACAACACAAGTCTAATTGTTTGAAAAATTCACAATAATTGTTGAAAATGTTGTCCATTCACTTTAATGCACAAATTTACCCGACGCTTCATACTATCGAAGACATTGTCGAAAACTTCTGGGGTGATATTTGCACACTCTGCTCTAATCCGTTCCTTAAGGTCTTCGATTGTGCGTACTGGTTGTCTAAAAACATTATTTTTTAAAGTTGGGAACAAGAAATAATGCAGTGGCGTAAGGTCTGGGGACCGAGTGAATAGATATGCTCTGTATATAAACTTATCAAACGATTGACATAATATTCTTTTAGATAATCTAAGGTTGTACGAGCTGTTGTTCCATCATGTTGGAAATAACCTTGTTGTAATTCGTCAGGGTGTAGTTGATTAATGAACTCGTCCAACATGTTTTGATAACGCTCTGTTGTAACACTCTCATTGAAAAAAATTGGTTCAATTAAATGTCTTTGGGAGACAGCAACCTAAACTCCAATTTTTTGCGGATGTAATGAAGATTCTTGAAATGTGTGAGGATTATTTGTATTCCACATTTGCATATTTTGAGAGTTTACATATCCCGATAAATAAAACCAAGCTTCACTAAAGAATGATAGATCCAGAAGATTGTTATTCATTGTCTCATTGAACCAGATGCAATAAGTTATCCCAGTTTCATAATCTAAAGGCTGAAGTTCTTGGAACACTTGTATTTTGTAGGGAAACGTGTTTAGGTCTTTTTTTGAGAATTCTGTGACGGGTATTATAAGATAAGTTGATCTGCTATGGCAATCTCCTCAAGGAAGTATTCGGGTTTTCATGCATTATTTGTCTTATATTTTCTGCAGTATCTGGAGTTCGTTTTTTTGGTCTTCTGCTGTCCGACTTTCTCTGAATGTTGCCGGTTTCACGAAATAAATTTACAACATACTTCAGTATATTTGGGAAGTTCAGTTCATTTGTTACAACTTCAGGAAGTTTTTCACGAAATTCTCGAAAACAAGATGAACTTTATAAACACACTCTCCATTAATTTGATGTTCACTATGAAAATAGGCTTCAATCATAAATGTTTTCTGCTCGTCCGTGAACACTATTTTGCAGTAAGTACAGGAAACCGAATTTAAACAAACGATACTGTACTTTTAAAAAATACTAATTTTTTTATAAAACGGATATAATTAATAAAATAACAGAGAAAGGAAATCGAAAAAATACAAAGGCCGTATGACAAATAATGAAAATAATAAATAATGATTGGCTAAATGTCTCTGGAAGAAGCGTTTCGGCATGAAAAATTAGTAAATAATGTAGGTTACTTAGGTAACCAAATTACACAAATGATAATCGACATACGTTCTTTTCTTCAACAAATTCTACAGCTTACTAGATATGAAATTTAAATGATCACTCTGTATTGTCATGTAGATTTTCTTTTTATACATAAAAAAAATTCTTTTTGACTGTTCATATTTGAAAATGCCCCTCCATTGGCTTAAAAGTCATAATTAACTCCCAAAACTTTCCACTTCTAGGCCAAAGAACCACCTCTCACAGCGGGAACATCTTCCGATCTTACAATACCTTTAATGATTCCAAAATCGTTTTCCAGACCTCTGGCGTCATCTCACGATATCCCAAACACAATCCCCTTAAACCTCCCCAGTAAATCCAAATTAACCCCTCCTTTCGTCGCATCACCTGAAGAAAAGACCGGTTCTGATTCTGACAAGCCCAGCGTTCTAAGTAGTCTCAGTGAGGAAGATCTTATTAGAAAAGCTGCAGAAATGTTGAAAGAGACTCCCGAGGAGAAGGGTTCAAAAAGAGAACGCAGTCCGGCGCCTCGCCCTTCAAAAAGTGAAAAGAAGCCGATTAGTTTTAGTATCGCTAAGAGGCCGAAAAGCGATGTTGCTTTGCCGCCACTACCCGGTATGGACGACTAAAGGTCACTAAAAAAAGGAAGTGAATAAATTTTATGTTGTGTGTGAATTAAGTGCAAATATTGTAGGGTAAGAAGCAAGGATCAAAGATCTTATTGTTTTTTATGCGGACAAAGTTAAATTTTGTCGAGAAACGTAGGATAAACACTAATTATTCTTTGTTAATGTAATAATAACTAATTTCAGTGTAATTTGGTGGGTGATCATCAATTCTTTCTACCTTAGACAGTAAATTTTGTGGAAACCTCTGATTTTATGTTCTGAATGTTTGTGTATTTACCCTTAATGGAGTAGCCTTTAAACTTTGAGGGTAATCTTATCCAATATTCACTTATAATACAATAATTACTATTTCTCTTGATCTCACAAGAAGCCTGCATGATACCAGATAAGAGATCATCAAAGTTTAATGTTAATAATAATTATTGGCAAATTTTAATATATTTAATTAAACATAACTTAAGATCAAGTAAACATGAAGAGTATTTTTATTCAGGAAATTTCATGGTAAACTTAAAACATAGTACTGGATATAGCACGACACAATTTAGGTCTTGGGAAGAAAATGCATTTGAAAAATTTTGTTTTCAAAACTTTTGTAAATGTGATTCAAAATAATTCAATCAGCTTTTCACTTTACCTACTACTCTCCATTCATAGATTACAATACAATACTTATGGGTTTTATTTCTCTGTGAAAGAATATTCAACTTTACATATACATTTGTACAAATTACTTGTAAATTTATTATTCATTGAATTAATACTTTCTGTATATAATTTTTAAAGGTCATAATATTGGATGAAAACAGTTATTGCTGATTTCTTAGGTTTAATCACAAGTTTGTTTTTTTTTGTTTAATTCTGATTTACATTGTCTTGGAATAAATAATATTAACTTTACTTTATTTGAGACTTTTATTTAATAACCACATCAACGAGGTGAGATATTATTTCTCCCTGTGATCCAACACATTTTGGTACCTTACTTTGCTCCTCACAAAATCATCCTCAGTGATCGAAATTTTTTTCGGAGGAATTAGGGCAGCTACAACATTTCGTCCTTCAGCATTTAAAAAATTAAAAGTAGGACAAGCAGACTCAGTAGGCAGGACTTCAAAGGAAAGTTTGTGCTTCCTGGAAAACTTGACCAAAGTAGAGAATATATCGCGATCATCGACCTTGTCCCCAGTTCCTAATACTATGATGTCAATTTTTGGCTCTAGCACTTTAAATAAGCTTAAAGAGTCCTCATTTATATCATCAATGCCAGATATATTCCAAGCTAATACAGATCTGGAGTGAATGAAACAAAAAAAGGTGTAATTACACTTCAAAGAAAGAGAAAAAGTTTTTAGATGATGAAAAAACATTACCTTGGAAATATTACCATGGGTCCTAATATTGTTATTTGATTGTTTAATTTAAAACCAACCTGAAATGAATAAAACAGTGGATCAAAAAAACAGTAATCTCTCTGAGAAGCTATTAATGAAAATATGGCTTTCTTATTAAAGGTAAAATTGACATTAGAGGTATGATTAACTACCTCACTATAACCATCAATCATCAACCCATATTCATCTTCTTTGTTCATGACATGTACAGTAGTCCTACCTTCATCCGCATACGTACTTGGAGGATTTAGGGCATTTGACGCTGTTGATTTGGATAAAGATCTGTGTAAATTTGAGAAACTGCGAAGAACCTGAAGAAATCAGTGGATATACTGTACCTCAAGATTATGTTCTTTAAACATTTTGTAGGGGACACGAACATCCTGTTCATCGAAAAGTTCATAGTTTAAACCGTCTGCGAAATAATTCGACAGAAATATCGTTTAAATACTTTATTAAGTATTTAAAGTAGTTAGTTATATTATTTAAAATTTAAGGTTATGTTGAATCGTTTTTCTAAACGTAAAGCTAATTGATAAGCATCATGTGCCATATGGCAATCAGCTGATCCTGTGGAAGAAATATAATCTACACGAACAATAGATGTCGCTGTTCACCTGGTTTCTCATTGGTTCCGGTAAAATTGGGGCGAAAATTTAGAATTCTTGACGAGGGAACATCCTCATGATTGTTTTATCAATTTATTACATTTGTTGCTTCGAACAAACGTTTCCACATTTCCCACTTTTACTATGGGCGGATTACCAAAGCTACCGGGCTTCACTTTTTACGACCCAACGGTCGGTATATTTCCACATATTAACAATATTACTTAAACAAATTTTAGTTTTCAAAATTCCATCGATCTCAGACTTTCGACATCCGCAATGGTTACAAGCAGGCAAAAACGCAATATTCAGGAATAGGAGGCAGAGAGCTGGCTGGAAATTCTGTGAAACAGATCAGCCTAGACGACCCTATAAGATTTGATCCCTCCCTCACATATGGCCGCTGCAAGGCTAAACCATTGCCTCAATTTGTGCCCCATTTTGCTTTATACGATCAAAAATGTCTGACTTTTAAAGCATTTTTCAGGCAGTCTGTAATGGAATCTCCATTGGAGTTTTATAGAGTTAGACCTGTTAATATAATTTATTTTTTGAGTGATGATACAATTTTGGTGGTTGAGCCAAGAATCGAGGTAAACAATGTCTTATATGAATCTAATTTGACTAGGTCAACTCATTGATTTTAGAATAGCGGTCTTCCTCAAGGGAAACTTGTGCAAAGGGGAAAAATCCCTAAAAATGATAATGGGTCTTATTGGCATTGGAAGGATCTACAAGTCGGCAAAGATCTTCTTTTTTATGGCATTGTGTATCATACTGTGGATTGCGATGTCTTTACTAGAGTATATAATTGTAGAAAGTGTAAAATTGAACATAAACATACTATCTTTAGGAATATATGGCTAGTCAAGGTCTGGATATGGCAGAAACTGAAGAAATGCCACACGACCCATACACATATAACCGAAAACTGCAGATGATTCCAAAAATCTCCAAAACCCCTCCTGCAGACAACAAATTTCGAAAGTTTTTGGAATACGACGGTAAAGTACTGAGGTACTTTAAATTTTTCACTCTAGGCCCATTTTCGTCTATCCTCCCGTTTATGCAGATTTAAAGCAGCGTGGGACGATAGAAACAATCCATATGGAGAATTAATGAAATTTGAAATTTTCTATTTTCTGTGTGATGACACAGTTATGGTTAAAAACGTGCACGAGGAAAATAACGGCAGAGATCCTTATCCCATTTTATTGAAGAAAGTTAAACTACCAAAAGTAATACTTGTAAATAATTCAAAAATTAATAATACTATTTCAAAGTCGTTCGGATTTATAAGGCTATACCCACCTCACATCCAGCAATTTACCTGGAAAATGCCGACACTGAAGTTTTGGAATACTACCAGCCCAGGGACTTTTTGGTTGGGAGTAAGATATTTGTATTAGGGCGGGATATGATATTGTATGATTGTGATAAGTTTACTAGGGATTATTACAGGTAAGGCGCATATGCTTTAAAAAAAATCCTAAAATTCTGTACGTTTTTTCAACTGTATTTGAAGGAATGCGTTTTACATAGAACAGAAACCCCCAATTTCTATTGAGGAGAAAACCTCTGTACCATCTGCTCGCGACGGTTTAAGGAAACTTAAAGAATCACTTGAAAAGACTCTAACTTTAATACCTAAAACACCAAAAAAGGATGTTTTAAAACAAACAGCTAATACCAACAAATATCTACGGTATTCCTTAGTTTGTTTTCATCACTAAGCCAAATTGTTTGGATGAAATTCTTTAGCTACGAAATGAAAATGGACGCCGCGCATCCTGAAGACACAATTAGGCGTTTCGTCCTATTTTACTCTCTTGCTGATGGAACGTGCAAAATCCAAGAACCCCCGATTAAAAATTCTGGGATTCCAGGGGGAAAATACCTTCGTAGTACCTTATTAGCGAAACCTGATTCAGATCCTTTAACCCCAGAATTTTACACTGCCGGAGATTTTTATATTGGGGCCACAATAATTGTCTTTGGTCAAAGGTATTTAACTGCAGATTTAAATTTATACCAAAATCTACAATTCTTCCGCAGATTTATTATAACGGGAGCAGACTTGTACGTGTACAGATACATGATCGAAAACTGCAGCAAATTTTCTTGTGAAAGCATAGAAAATATGAGAAATTGGATGTGCAATCAAGGATACCTTAAGAACGATTTTGATAATGTGGTTAAAGACGATTTAGAAGCAATAAAGAAATTCGATGAATCTATCGGTAAATAATGAAATTTGTACAAATTAAAATTTTATACAGTCGCAATATTAAACAGATCAAGGAAAATCAGACGTTCAAAAAAGTCATGAAAACTTAAACGTAGGAGGAGGAGCTATGAACCCAGAGTTGGAAACAATTGAACAACAAAAAATTCCTCAAGAATATGAAAAATCCATTAAACATACTTACAAAGTACCACCACATGGTACTTTACCCGCCCAAAAAGTTTGCGCTCAGCCCGCATTTATCGTAAAAAAGAATAAAAACTTCACCTTCACTGAAGACATTGAAGGTATTTACCTAATTTCTCTATTAGCTCTTGTTAACTCCTAATTTTTTTATTATCTATAAATCCTGAAAATATTTTTAGCCAATTACGCATCATACACTCCAAAACACATTGACACTCCTGAAGAGATGGCAACTAAATATTACGCTAGAGTGGTCAAAGATCAGCAAGAAGTATGCGATAAAAGGTATCCGATAAAGTGGAAAGATTCTCCTTTGAAAGAACCAAGTACCTGTGAAAAGGAGAAGGAAAAAGCTGGACCTTTGATAGTTTCTCCTTCTGACATTTCTTCAGAATCATGTAAATTAAAAAGCAAAATTGTACGATTTAGCGACACAGAGCAGGGCGCGACAGACAGGGATGATTTGTGCGACTTGAAGGGAGACAAGGATGGCTGGGACTCCACTACTTTTCAAAAGGATTTGTAAATGATTTGTGTGGTTTGATTTATATAATTTTTTACCTCATTAAAAAATTTATACAGAAATGTTTACCTTTTTGAGAAGTTCTGATCCATATGTTTCGATGACCTCTGAATGTTATTCAAATTTGACTTAATCCTTTGCTCCATTGACGTGTGCTTGGCGCTCTTCAGTAAATTAGTGTGCACAGCATCTGCATCAAATTTCTTTACAACCATTTCCTCTTCACGCTTATTAGTCTCTCTATATTTTTTCACACTTGTTTCTCTCTCTTTATCCCTGACTTTGGCATCCATTATCATTTCTCTTCTGCGTCGCTCCTTTTCTTCCTCAGTCATCTTTTTGATGTTTCTTCTTTGATTTTGCACTGGTTCTTGAATTTTTTTTGAAGGCTTAATTGCAGTTGAACTAGTCAATTTCTCACTTTTAAATGCTATTTTCTTCCCTTCATAGTTCACCAAGCCAAAACTTTTTTTTTGTAGCTTTTCATTTTCAGAGTCAGAGTCTTTATCAGATGATGATGATGATGATGATGATGATGATGAGTTAAAGTTGCTTGATTTTAAATGAGCAGGTTTCTCTGGAAGCATTGTTTTGGTTGATTGTTTGGCTTCAGTTTCCTTTCTTAAAAGTTTTAGTCTGGCCATTATTTTTTTATCCAATTCATCGTCAGTGGTTTCATGGCTACTCTCACTTTTAGCCTTTTTCTTTATTTTCAGACCTTTGTTTTTATGTTCTGGACTGTTGTCTCTTTTGTAATGTTTCTTTTTTTCTACACTCCTACTTCTGCTTTGTTTGGTGTTTGATTTATAGGTCCTTTCATTCCTGCTGGGTCTTTGATGCCTTCTACTGCTGTAATCTCTGGAGATACTTCTGTGTCTAGTCCTCCTAGGGCTATCAGTTCTTCTTGTTCTTACCGCATAATCACGGCTTCGATTTTGATAACTCTGCATTTTCTCTTTATACCTCTGATCCATACTTCTACTTTTATTTTGTATGGTTCTATTCCTGCTTTTTCTATCTCCTTCCTCTTCACTTGATGACATCTTTTTTTCTTCTTCTTCTTCACTGCTCTCACTACTTACTTTCCCATCTAAAACATCCTGCAAGTCTTTTTCTGATAGTTTCTGTTTTAGGGCATTAAATTTATGCATTAAGATTGTATTCATTGCATCTGATTTTTCTTTTTTGGAGTCTTTTTTAGCACCAAGTGCCTTTAGATTTTTTAATTTTTCTTTAATTTTCTCATCAAGGTCCTTTGACTTGGACTTTTTATGCTCCTTTTTAAGGCTTTCTTTCTTTTTCAAAGCTTCTTGTAACTTTTTTAACTGAACAGGATTTTGTAGAAATTGCCTGCGAGCCTCTTCTTCTCGTTTTTTAATAGCAACCAAGGGATCTTCTTGTAATTTTGAAGCAAGATCAACCTATAATGAAGTGGGAAATCTTTATATAAAATTAAAACATTCTACTTCTTGTCAGGGAGTACATCTTTGTAATTATATGAGATTGAACATTATTTAAATGGATGCAAAATTGGGCATTTTAATGTTAAAATGATATTTAAAATATTTCAATAACTTCCAGAAATATCTAAAAAAAATCTATTTCGGATTTTTTATAGCTTTATTACTCATTATTTTCTAAAATTAATAAACTTTCTTAAGGCACTATTTTCCTTCTTCCTCAAAACGTATTTATTTGCCAGATTTGACATTATGAAGTATATTGAATAATCAAAATGTAGGCACTAATACTAAAGCATATCATAAGGATCATAAGTTTGATAACATACAAGTGCCATATGCCCTACATTTGTCTGTTATGTTTTGATATCAATGTTTATTTCTCTATTTCTAACAATGAAAAAAATGTACACCCTGTCATTGTGAGTTAATGACAAACAAAGGTTTTGCAGAAATTAATAATAAATTTAGACTATAACATTAAAGAATTAAGAAGTTGGATAAACTTGGCCATAAAATTGTTTTGTAATGGTAACATGTGACAATAAGAAGAAAAAAATTAACATTAATTTGACTCACCTGTTCTGCTTGTACAATTTTATTGAAATCTCGTATTGATGGAGGAATACACTCATGCTCGACGTGATTTTTGGGGGTTGGTAATATAATTTTATTAGGTTTCTCCTCTTGGTTGATTTGCTCTAAAGTTCTATCAAGCTTCCGACCAAGCAAATACTCCTCTCTATCGACCAAACCATTGGCGCCTTTATAAATCCAGTCTAGTTTCTCCTCACTACCCATTTTAGATTTAGTAAAGTCAGTGAGAGCAAAATTGGATGGAAATTAGTAAAAAACAAATTTTTGAAAATTATAAATAATTTGCAAAAGTAACTTTTATAGGTTATATTTCAAATATCAGCTGTGACAATCAAAATTACCGACGTAGTCAATTTTGACGTGAGGTAATAATGTTGTTTCCAAGGAATAATAATGGCACATAAAAAATTATTTAATGCTTTGTGGAAGTGAGAACAATTATTTCAAAATATTATATTTAACCCTTTTATATAATTTGATGATAACCTTTTGAAAATCTCTTCAATTCATAATTTCGAAAAGATTTAATTTTATAAGTGTATACTCTCATGTCGCCATAATCAGGTTTAACATCATCAGCTGTTTTATGTGATTTATCTGTTACTTGGATGTCATTGTTGACGTCTAATCCGAATATGGCGGTTGTGTTCGTTTTTCTTTAATTCTTTGTACTTTGCTCTGAAATTGCATTAAATTTAAAGTTCAATTTACTTTTTAGTGGGTGTAGAAGTTTATTTTTATTAAATCCATTTTCCATTTTGTCCTGCCAGTTAATTCACCACGTGCAGTGATCTAAGACCTAGTGCTCCACCTCAAACGACGCAGTACCTCTTACTAATCTGACTATGATCACATTCTGACACCAAAATTTTTTTATCATAATTTAATTACTTCCTTATGACTAGAAAAATCCTCTCTAATATCAATAACATAAGAGAAGTTCCAATTTTATCAGTACTACAGCTTGCCAGGGGAAATGCACTACGGGATCCCCTTTAATTAACCATAGTGAAGGTGGTTCCACCCAAAAACAACTTACAAAATATTTTCATTCCAACCATTATAATCCACGTTATTACAATGTTATTGCCAGTATTAGCTATGCTGGGACTGCAGCATTTTTATTTTTGTCAAGCTGAGATATATGCCATAAGATTTGTGAGTATAAATTCTACTTAAAATGTAAAATTTACCATAATGTATCAGTTTAGCACTGTTTTTTTTAGACATCATTTTAATTATTTTTATTTTTTTTGCATTTAGGACTCCGAATTTTATTTCGAAGAATTCACAGATGTGCAGGCCACATTTGGTCCAGATTTGTATTTAAATTGTAAGTATGTATAATTCTTGATGTAGTGAGGAAATATATTCATGAAAATAAGGGAATAAATAATTCCTTATTAAAATTTAAAACTAGTTATATAAGGTATTAATTCCACTTCAGCAATTTAATTTTTTTATACATATTATTCTGATATCTCTAAATATAATTCAATGTTTTCTAGTCAGCTGGTATTGTTTGCTTTTCCAAGAGATAGGAGAATGTTGTGTTTTTGCTATTGAAGAATGTTGTGCATACCTTATAGAATGTAAGAGTAGGAAAATTGGTCTTATTTCTTTCATTTTTTCTTTGGGGTAAAGCACTGCAAATTCTGGCCCTTCAAAGGGAAATCTTTTTTCAAGGTACATTATTTCTTAGCATGTCGTAAAAAATTCTATGTATCTTTGAATGTACTTAAACCCACTTAAAAATGGGATGTAGATATTAGTTATTATAAATTCATTAATGCCAAAGAAGTCATTAACGAGGACTAAATATCCAATAATAAACAATATATCTTTAATGTATTTTACCTTTAAGAACAGTGCTCAAAATTTATCTCTGTAATATTTTTATTTCAAATTCTGAGATTACAAAGCTTATGATTAATAATTTGTTGATTAGTGAGTACTATTTGCAAGATAAGCTAATGCAGTTTATGCTGATTATTTAATATTCATTCTAAGCAGCACTGATAAGGATTTTGAAGAATAAGAACTTTATTAACTGCATTGATAAGATTTATTAGAATCTTTGTCCTTTTCCTACCAGTGTTTTCCTTTTTAAATTGTTTTTAAATCAACTGTTAAATTTCCTATTAAGATATTCTTAGAGTAGAACATATTTTTTCTCAGCAGTTCGAGGAATGCTGTTAAATGCCACACCACCCAGTGCATGTAATGAGTCTCTGGCACCAGCTCCAAATCATAATAATACAGAGAAATGGATACTTCTTGTTCCAAGGTATACTCCAGAAGTAAATTGCTCCTTTGAGACCAAAATTCGTATGGCACAACTTAGAGGGTAAGTATTTAGATATAGATAATACAGTTTTTTTGAATATAAAACTATTGTTCAGTTTGTTGTAAAAACACGCCAGTTACACCTAGGCACATTTTGTAAACTAACCACACAGAAAATCACAACCAGCCCCTCAACTAAAACCCCAACGAACTTCAGTTTTGATAAGGTTGTGGATTTCCTGCCTGACAACCTTGAATATCTTCCTTAGTTTACAAAGGTGAAGTTTGCTGTCAAGCTCAGATCTGTTATGGTCGCGTTTGTTTTAGATAAATTGATCATAGTGCAAGGCTCTATTACAGTATTGTTAAAAATAGTGACAGGCATAAGTCCTCTCCAGATAGATTCGTATATCTTTCATTTAGTTTAACTAACAACGCAACAAAATCAGTTCATCTTTTGTCAATTTCCTAATGTCAATAGCTTCCTTAATTTCTGAACGACTTAGGACTCCATGTGAAAGGTCTATATATACGAAAATTGTATCTGAGTTTGAATAATTAATTACCTTTGTTACAATGTTCTCAACTGAAGTTGACCCGCTCATTCGAGGTCCAAGTCTCCACCAAGTATCACATCCCTATTTCGTTTTTTAGTCTATCTGCATTGCTTTAACGCTCAAATTTCCGTACACGATTACTTTTCCTCCACTGCAAGTCTGATTCTCGCTGGTCTGGACGGATCTCCAAAACACGTCACGTCCCAACTGATGAGGCCACCTGGCTCGTGGAACGGATCACTTTTTATTATATTCCGCAAATTTTGTTGTCTTTTTCTTCACTCACGAATATGAAGTTGAGAATAAAATATATTTATCGTCAGTTCATTAACAATAATAATTGATAAATGTGCTCTACTATTTCTGTATGTATGTATATTCTTTTTGCAGTTACAATGCTGTAATCGTACATAATGTGGGCTCAAACGACCTAGTGCCCATGTCAGCAAACAACAGCACCGGCATCAACATACCCTCAGTTTTTGTGTCTCAAATAACAGGACGAATGCTGCGCGACATTTACGCCTATCCCGATTACTTTATAATCATCACCGCCGAAACTCCATTCAATATTCAGACTCACCTTCTGATTCCTTTCGCGATTGTTGTGGGGATTTGTTTCCTTGTTATGGTAGTTTTTATGGTTAGTTAGCAGCAGATCGAGAGTTAACAATGAATAATTTGATTATTATGTAGGTAGTTAAGTATATCAAGGATCGAAGGCGGCAAAGGCGCTATAGATTGCCGAAATCTCAATTGAATAAAATACCAACGTGCAAGTTTCAAAAAGGGGACCGATATGAGACTTGCGCTATTTGTTTGGAGGATTATACCGAAGGAGAAAAACTCAGGGTTTTGCCCTGCAATCATGGTAGGATTACTGTTAGTTTATTTTAGTTAGTTTTTCCTGAGTCAAAATTTTCAGTATATCATATGAAATGTATTGATCCGTGGTTGACTAAAAACAAAAGGGTTTGTCCGATCTGTAAAAGGAAAGTTTTTGCTCATGACGAGCCTCACCACGACTCGGACAGTGACAGTGATACTGACGATACAACCCCATTAATCAGATCAGGAAATACTGGGACTCAAGGAGGAACATTTCAGGTTGTTTTCAAATAAGTTCAAAACCTTCATAATTGAGAAAATACTCCCAAATAGGTTCAGCATGAAAACCCATTTAGAAGGGCTGCTCGTTCTATTTCTCAGGTATTAGAGGGTCGTAATTGCGTCACCACCTCTGACTATCACAGCATCAATGCTGAAAGGCTGGAAAGACACAGTATTGCCAGTACCGATTCGAGTGGTAAGTCAACACTTTTCTATTTTATACAGTAAATACCTAAAAAATCTCAGAAACATCAAGCGACAGTGCCAGCAACACAAACACGGTGCCTTCCGTAGACTTTGTAGTTCATAATTCAGATCGTCATGATGAGGACGATTCCGGACGTCACGACAATCCTTTCGATTCTTCTGGCACTCGGGGAGAAAGTGACAATTCTCATCATTTTGACGGCGGCGATGTTCTTGTTTGAACGTATGATAAGTAGCGAGAAGGTGTGGTTCGTATCTAGTCGGAATAAATGATCCCGAAAGTGTAGCTCATAAATTGTATTTCAAGCGCAATATTGGATGTGTGAGAAGGATGGAATAAACAGAAAAAAAAAGCAGATTTTAAGTTTTAATTGTTAAATTTTGTTGGAAGGAACTGACATAGGAGATTAATTTCCTGGTACGTTTGTGCTATTTTCCGCGCTATATAAAATTGAATATAATTTAAGCTATTTTCCGATATGCAAGAGAAGAAGAATGAAGGTGCTAGCAGCTAGGTATATATGTAAATAAGATCGTGACTCCCAGATTAGTTAGCTTTAATATTAATGTGGTAGGTAATGATAATCGTTGATCTAGATATATGTATATGTTAAATAATTTGTATTAATTAAATCGAAAATATACATGATGGTAGTGTTTTATTTTGGAGATTATTTGATCAGTATCTTTGCAGACATATGAATTGCGACTAAAGAAGGGCCTCAAAAAATATATAACAGAATCGTCGCAACCCTAAAGGAATCATTATTGAATGCTTCCTTGCAAGGAAATGAAACGAAGCGAAGCTAATTTTTACAAAATAACCCTGACCCAAATACTAGATCTCCCCATAGGAATTCTTCAGAAAAAGGTCGCAACTTTTCAGATGTTGTTTCTTACTTGAATCGACTTGTCGGATCGTAGAACGTGTCGAAAACCAAAAAGGGCACGTAACATTTTCGCAGGCCTACCTGCCCATCCCAATGCCCTTATAGGGACAACTAAACGCCTCTTTGTTAATGTGTGACTGAACAAATCGAATTTTTAACCCAATCCAGTGTTTAGGGTCCAGGAAAATGTTCAGTACGCGCGTATACGAGGCAGCGCACTCATCGTCATCCAGTATTGATCGCGCGTTTCTATGCGCAAACTCTTTGGAAAATGTATCCAGATATAAAAATAAAGGACAAATTGACCAGTAAATAAAACAATTAATAGTGAATATATTAAGTGCATATTTACAAGTTAATATCGTGCGGTAGTGAGGTTGTGATAGACTGAAGGAATCAAGATGAGTTCTCCAGTCCTCAAGACTCTTTCCCTGCTTTTAGGACTGTTCTTCATATTTGTAGGGATTATTAAAATTTCCAATATCGTTTCCAAGGAGTTACACAAAGACTTGGTAGGTGTTTAAAATTTTTACAATGAAAAAATCACTGTAGAGCAAATCGCTTTTATTTCCATCGAATTATACAACAAAACGTTAATATAAGGCTTGAGATGTTCAAAATTCTTGGCGCCTTGCCTGTCGAGGTTGAGGCAAATATTTGCGTCTATTGTGGTATTTTTTTAAATCCTTTAGGTAATATTTTGTTAAGAGACGTAACAATGACTCACTCAAAATCAAAGACGAGTTTAACAACACGGCAAAATTACTTTTCAGCGGAAAGAATATGTGAAATATGCGAAAGTATTTCCGTTCTCGGATTTATTGGACTTCAAAATACCTTCCAAATGGTACCGAAGGACTGTGGGTGTGCTTGAAATTGTTTTTGGGGCAGCTCTGGCATTCTATCCAAATCGTAAGTATTAAATATTTCCATTACTCTGTTAATTTTCTGCCCTTGAATCGAACTAATTTAAGGTGTTGATGCATTAGAATAAGTTAATTTTGGCTCGCATTGACAATAATTATTGAAATGTATGTAGGTTGCGGTCAACACTAAATTTTTGGTAAAACGAGAACTAAATTTACAACACATTGCTCAGTCGTCTAAATAAATTCTCGACTTAGTATAAAATTAAACTGGCACCGATCAGGGAATCCTCTGTTCAGTGGGAGTCCCAATTGTTGATATTTCCACGTGACGATGAAAAACGAATTTTGATTTGTGCTAAATCGCTGAGGAACATCACGAATTTTACTATCAAATAGAGAATTCATTTATTTCAACGAAATGGGAGTTTTCCGAGATATTGACGCACTGCGTTCCAGTTAGTCTTTCGTCCATCTTTCCTTACACGATTGGGCCTCCTTGTTGCTAAAATTCTTTAGCAAAATGCCCTCATGTATAGTCACTCCTAGTTTGGGTACTTTCTTGATACTATTCTTTTTTCCAGACAAAATAAAAAATGGCGCCAACATGGGTTTACTGGTGCTCACAGTAATGGCGATGTATTCGCACTATATGGTGGCTGACAGGCTGGAAAGGACGGCTCCAGCCATAGTGTTCTTTTTCCTGCTTTGCGGTCGGTTGGTCGTCTTTTTCCAAATCCAGAAGAAGGAATTACTGGCTGCAGAACAACCCACAAGCAACGGCTTCAAGCAAGAATAAAGACGCTCCGTGGACTCGTAATGATATACTTAATCGCTACAGATAACGAAGATTGTTGACTGAAATAATCGAATGCTAGGTTTGAAATCTTATTTGTACTTGTTCAAAATTAGCCTGAAAAATCCTGATTGTTTCACAAAAATATCCATATGGAGAGAAAACAAGTTGCTGGTGCAGTTATGGTAACAACAGATTAATTAGACATTAGATGTTGTAGGGTACTGATTAAGCTTATACATATAGAGTGTGCACGAAAACCCAGTCGAAAATGTGTTAGAAAGATAATTTAAAGCACATTTTTGAATGCGATGATGGATGAATAAGTAAAAGTGAGCAGTTGTTTGAGAAAATTAATTTCTAATTGAACATTACAAGTAATATTTATTTTTATTTATTTTTTTTACTGATTTATTAACTCAGAATGTTATTTTTGTTATTGTAATTGCGTTTCTCAATTCACCCTTAAATACCCTCATAAGCAATATAAGTAATTCATGTCCGTGTCTAAGAAAAAATAGGTAGTTATGAATAGAGTAGGGAATATTATACGATGATATTATAAATTATTTATTAAATTTTACGTAACCTGAATGCACTAAAAGTACAATTTTAATATTTTACGTCTGGTAAGATATTTTTAAAAACAATAATATTTTCGTGATATTGAAAACACCTTTCATAAACCATTGTAAACAAATGTTTTCCTTCTTGAAATAAATCCTAAATAACAACAAATAAATATTGTAAATATACAACTGAGTTCAAAGACTATATTCGTTTCTTCTTTTCATTGGACACATCATTTCGTTGCCTTATTGTCCATATTGTTAAATCGCCATCACTGCCACATATTTAAACGATAATTATATACTAAATATGAAAGAAAATTTCACAGAAAATAAACCGCTACCCGAAAGTTTTGTGCGTTTTTCTTGCCTAGACTATTCAGTACCATGATTTTTAAGTAAAAAATCTGTGGAACTGTTACAGAAAAATAACCTTGTCCTGGAGTGATGCGGTCCAAGTTCAGATCTAAAATAGCCTGCACGTTTCTATAATTAAATTCCTTTACTAGTGGTCACACAACCAGGCGAAAAATGTATTACGGGAATTAAGGCGTTTTGAGAGTGAGTAAGTTTGTTTATTTGAGGAGAACTTCCTAAATTACAGAAGAGAAATTATACAATTTTGGAAATTGATAAAAATGAATTACGTCATTTGTTAGTACATAAATGACGCCATTATGACGAATGAATGCGACGTAGTTTTGATGTCAAAGCGAGGGGCAGTTTTGATTTCGCAGAATCATTTGATGGTGAATTTCCTTTTTATCTGAGATCAAAATTTTTTTCGCTTTTTTTTCAAGGAATTTTGTACATCGATTGTAATTTCTCCAAATGCGAAGCCGATTTAAATATGTTATATCGGCAATTAAATTGAAAATAAATGTAGCTCAGATTGCCGTATTAATCGATATTATCAATTTTCGTCGAGAAAAAAATTAGGATAATGATCAAGCACGTATAAGCAGAGTTATTCCCACGCGTTACTCGAAAATGTTCGCTTGAAAAAGTAGTCCGATGTTCAAAATCCGAAATAAATTAATAGGAGAGAATAAAAATAAAGAAAAATGTTAACAATAAAGTGTAGAATAAAAGAAAAAGGAAAAGAAACATAGGATTTCAAGAAAAAAGCGAAAGTGGGCATAAAACTAAAATGTTTCTAAAGGAAAAAATCTAGAAAGTAGTGAAAGCTTTGAGAAGAAAACCATTAAATCATTAGTGCAAAACAGAGAGATATTAGAAGAACTTCATGCATAACTTCTAAGAAAACAATGAAATAATGACCAACGAAGGTGAAGAAGTGAGCTTTTCCTCCTTTAAGTTTTATAGGTCAGATTGGTGCGTTTAGGTCACTTAAACATTAGCAACCATTTACTCTCTTTCTTCGGCACTAGAGACCACCGATATCTTCACCATCAAAAGCGGACTCTTGGTATGTTAGACCTTTAGGCTCGGTGGTAAATCAGTTCCATTTCTTAAGTTTCACGCCCGCATACCTCAGCAAAGCTATTTCGAATTGTTTCAATAACATTTTAACAATGCCAAGGATGAACTGTAGGTCCAATTTCAAATTCCAATCCTTATTCCCCTAGGTATGTCCCTGACTGGGACGTCATGGCAAGAAACAAATCATGTGACTATACACAGCTTCTATACGAGCCCGTGCTAGTAGGAAATATCATTAAATAGTAATAGGTGCAATAAATAAATGCCCTTTGAAAAGAATTTATAACAGTACGGTCTTCTTGATAGCAAGTATGGTTTAGTTAGTAAGTAATGTAACTATGAATAATAATATCGCCATACATCGTGATGACAAATTGATCGGCTGTGTGCCGATGTAGAAAGCATGAAGATTTTTGTATTGATTCGAATTGATTTAAATACGCAGTCTGTCATAACAGCTGTTTTTCATTTTCTTAAAAATGTAGGGAATAAAATGGTAACATCTCACAAAATTCAATTTTTAGGAGCAATGTAAGTTGGGTTACCTACTTTAACACATCTGGGAAAAATGTCTTATGGTGATCCACGGACACCTACAACAAAATGCTGGAGGAAAACTGACGGTTTAATTAAGGTTGCAATCAGCAATCTAGGCATTTTGCAACAAACAACAGCACATCAGCCATAATAGCCATAAATAGATATTGATACTGGGCATTAATTTTGCTTAGTTTTCGGCAAGATTTGCATTAAATACGCAGATGCACTTCACGGGAACTGACAATCGCACTATAAAAGTGACAGGCCAATTGTTTTTTAGGGATGAACAATTTGATGATGGCCGGTAATTTCGTCACTATGCGTCCACAATGTCGACAATGCTTTACATTTTTATATTGCTTTAGATTTACTGCCATTTAAATTCAATAAGTATTAGTCCTGCTAATTAATTTTAAGGATTGATGATATTGAAAACTACCTGAAGAGTTTGATAATATAAACATTATTAATAGTTCTTGTAAAAGCTAACCGTCGTTTTCATCCCTATCAGATGGGAGATAAATACACTTAACCGCCAGCTGCGTATCTCTACATCTCGTTGGTTCAAAAGTCACTTGAAGCAACCATTCGTACTGTAAGCAATCATGTATGTATTCACTAAAGATTCTGAATACTCAGTACTAAAGAATTCCAGCACCAAGCTGCGCTGTTCTCATAGAAAATGCTCAATAAATCTCTTTGACGAACCAACTAATTACACTCCAAACGACCCTAAAGTTATAAAAGTACGGCTCTTTATTAATTAAAATTTCACCGCTAATCTTGGACCAACGTTTATAAATGTACTTTAATTACTTCTCGAGACGTTTCCCCGAAACTAAGAACAATCTGGAATTTTTCTGTAATTGTTAACGAGGAGATTTTGTGTCAAGTTGCTGGTTTAATTAGTGTGGGAAAAGATGCTGCAAGTACCTCAGGAAAACAAGCTTGTTTTAGGTAACTTTATTGCTTATAAAAAGTTAGATAAAAGAAGAACTCTTCTCCAACGTTGCGATATTTTATGTAAATTTATTCAATCGCATGGCTGAGTGGGCTAAAGAAGTGAGGCAAAAACTTAAATGTTCTATTAACCAAAGCTTTTTGTAGCGGCCGATGATGCTCAATTAGAGCCCCGACAATCATTTATGCTCTGTTTATATTAGGAACATTATTTAATTAACCCTTTAACTTGTAAAACTTTTATTTCTTCCATCAAGAGAGCACGTGGTCAGTTTTACTTCACCACCGGATGTTGCTTGTATTGCTCTTATATTGTTACCTAATAACAATCATTTCACCGTCTTTTCTATTAAGATGTTAGGGAAAAGATAGACGCACATTTTTAGCAACTAATAGTTGAATTAATTTCCTGTTCGCGATGTTAAAACGTAATTGAAGTAAACGGAGTGAAACAAACTTATGCAAAAAACGATTGGAATTTATTTTGTACCAAGACTTACTCATAATCCTTTCATCTTTGTACTTAAAAGACTCAAAACCTATAAACATGTACTTAGTTGGAAGCATAAACTTTGTCCCAGCTGTGTTTCATGCGCTCGAATTTACAATTTAAGTTATTACCATTACGGTAAGTCTAAAGAAAGAGATATGTATTATTTACGAGCAACTTGGGAAAGGACGGCGAGCCCACAGAAATTATCATTTGCCATAAATTGATGAATCATACACGAAAAGATTTATCCAGCTTTGGAGTGGTAGCGAAGGATTTGTATTTCTTGCGTGGGTAAATTTTCTGAAATCGAAGTTAACTTGAAACTGGGAAACTTCGCAAAAGCGCAAAATCTCTTGCCGTCGGGCATGGAAACTGAGCAAATTTAGCTAGAAATATTTGATTGTTTCAGGGAAGATTCTACGAAAAACCATAATGGACCTTTTGAATTCGAAGGGCAGATGTGTTGAGGATAGCAAGGGACAATCTTTTAACCCTCGACAGTCCAAATCTTCAAACAGGTTTGTCCCTGAAAAGGTAGTTGGTCTAGTAAGCCACTTTCTGCTAAATTGGCGCACTCGGAGACTTTGAAAGAGCACTGATACACTCTGCTTTGACTCAACTTTGAACCCAAAAATAGGTAGTTGACAGAGTTTAATCGAATATTCCGAAGAAGTTTTAAATCGTTGGGTGGTCTCTGACAAATAAATGGAACTTTAGAAAGCTAATCTTTTCAAATATCCGAATTGCGGTTATTTCTCTTTTAAGCTCATTTCACGCACATTTGCTAAGAAATATTTTTCGCAAGTATACAAGGTGTCCTAAAAAGGTTGTGCCAAAGTTAAGGAGGTTATAGGGGAAATTTCGGTAAACAATTTTTGCATAGAAACTTCTAGTCAAAAATGAGCTGTTTTGGCTCCAGAGTCATTTTTGTTTCAAATGACTTCGATATTCAGCTGAAGTAAATAAAATAAAAACAAACAAAACAACCACTTTTTTGTCTCCTGTTACAAGTTCACCAATTACATTCCTAAACTCGATGTTGAATGTCATTCCACATAACATGACGGTGCATTTTCACGTTTTGCTCGAATTGTGTAGCGTCATCTAAACCAACATTTTTATGGGCGATGAATCAGAAGAGGCGAACCTATCAGGTGACCAGCGCAAATTCCCGATTTAAGCCTGTTGGATTTTTTCCTTTGGGTTACATCAAGTTGTTGGTGTATGAAACTCCTGTAGTCACTCAAGTGGAACTGTTAAGAAGAGTGATAGCAGCCTCTCTTTTCGTGCAGCAAAATCCGCACACCTTTCCACGGATGCACGTTTCAATGATTGAAGGAACAAACGTATGTAACCAGGTGGGGGTCATCATTTTGAACCTTTATTATAATTTTTCTTGCGTCATCTTTAATAAAAATGAATTAAATATCAAAGTGTTTTAATGTCAACGAGCTGATATTACGTTTTTTAATAAAAATGACTCTGGAATCAAAATAGCTTATTTTAGACTAGAAGTTTTCATTCAAAAAGCGTTCACTGCGATGCCTCTTATATCCTCCTTAAGTTTGGCAAAACCTTTTTGGAACACCCTGTACAATAATTTTTTAAAAATTTCTGAGATACCTATACGTCTCTCTTTGGTATGAACAGATAAAATGTGTATCTCTCGACTTCATAATCGTGATTATGTTGGGACGCTGACGGTATCTTGTCTCGAAAAAGAAGTAAACGTAATGAATTGCCATGTGAATGTCTTGTGAAGATGCACTTTTTAGGCATTCGACTCTACAATATCTTCAAGATACGCACGTGAGGGAATGCGAAATTAAAATTAAAAAATATTGTTTTGCTTGGCTGCTAATGCCTAGATTATGTGGAATAAATAAATCTTTAATGATGTGTCCTTGGAGGTAAAAGTGATAAATAATAAAGTCAGTGAAATGCCGATAATTAATCGTTACAGGATAATTGTTCGCGATGACATGATGAGAAATCTGATGCTCGTATCGTATTTATGGGTTTTTTATTCAGTTAAGTCACCAATTATTAATCACTTAAGCTACCAGCCACTTATAATTATTATTGAAATTGTTAATATACCAGATAAAATCAATATTTTATATGTATATTCATATATCATCATGGATATATTTAAGGGGACCATAATATTTTGCAAAATAATAAAAAAATGCTAATAGGCCCATGGTGAAAAACGCATCAGTTTCGATACACAGGGTGGCAAAATTTTACATTTTTTCTCTTATTTTGCATTTTCATCACATATTCTTTGAGTAATTTTTTTAAATTTTGTGACCTATTTTCTTTAACACCCTCTACAACATGTCAAAATCGTCGCTAGCGATATTATTGTATATATGAAATTATACATATAAAAATTGTTGAAAATGTCTTTTGAAAAATGTAAAACTTTCTCACCCTGTATATCGAAAATGGTGCGTTTTTGATCATGAGCGTATTAGCATTTTTTAAATTATTTTACAGAGTACCGTCGTATCCTGAAATATCTCCGTAATTTTAATCTATCATAACAGTTTGGACATTCGCTATATTTTCTTTCTTCTAAAACATTCTTTTTCTCATCATTTTTCCCACTCTTCCTTACTCTTCTCTCCCTTAATGTGTTTTTACGAATCCCCAATTCCCTTTGCTATACAGTGTGTCCATTAAACATACGGCAAAAATTCAGGGGATTCTTCCCTGAACTAATCTAAGAATATTTTGTCTTTTAATGATTTTTAAAAAGCTTTTTTGTTCCGAAAATACAGGGCGAGAAAAATTTTCAATAGCAACATTTTATTACTAAGTATTACATGTAAAGCTTCTTAATTTACAAAAAACTGTTGAAAATTACTACCTAGAGTGAAGTAGTTATTGTAAGGTCCACTTTGGCTAATCCATTTCTTGAGAAATTCGCTTCATCGGTAAAAAGAATCGTCGAGGTGGACCTCACTTATGGCCTGCTCGATCGCCGGACTTAAACTCCTTGGATTATTCCCTATGAAAGTTTCTAAAGTTATTAGTTTATAATGACTTTAGATAGTCCCATATAGTGAGAAATGTGGAAGATTTGAAAAATCGAATCATTACTGGGCGTAACTCAACAAGAAACGATCTTGGTGTTTTTGAAAGACTTCGGCAATCAATAAGGAGAAGATTAGATTCTTGCATCCTAGCTCGACGTAGTCATTTTCAATAGTTTTTGTAGATTAAGAAGTTTTACATGTAATATTTAGTAATAAAATGTTGCTATTGAAAATTTTTCTCGCCCTGTATTTTTGAAACAAAGAGCTTTCTTAAAAATCATCAAAGGATAAAATATTCTTAAAATAGTCTAGAGAATAATCTCTTGAATTTTTGCCATGTGTTTAATGGGCAACCTATATAAAATAAAAATGTTTAAGTAAAAATCTTCTAACTTCAAGAAAAAACCAAGTTTTTGGGCAAACATTACTCCCAACACTCCTCTACATATCTGATATTTCAGAAAGAATAACTGTTCACCTTAATTTTCTGCCGTTCCGTTACTTTAGACTCTAAACTGCATATATTTACCTTAAATTTCCAAGTGAAGCCACGATGTATTCGATAATTAATTGAAAACACTAATAAGCCGCTTAGGAAAGTGAAGGCGCTAATTAATGTTATGAACCTGTTTGTTTTGTGGTGTCTGGCAGAAGCTAGTTTCATTGAGGACCGATTGAAAGAAATCGTATAAATTTGTTAAAAAAATTTAAATTTATTTAAATTTCAAAGAGTCCTCGTTTATCTTGACGCATAGACTTAATGATGATTCAAAAACGTTTCCTTCTTAAGATTAAATTAATCGGCCTGTGTTTAAAATACGACACAACACTAATTGATAAGAATGTGGATCTAATAATTAATAACGAATAAATAAGATATCAGATTTTATAATCTGTGACAGATTAAAAACAAGCTATTGTAGTCATCACCTTAATAAATATAAAAATAGCATTTTCCTATAAAAGTTTCCTTTCCATTCCCAAAATTACATATTTTTTAAAAATTAAACCTCGATTTTGTTTTTGTAAGACATGATATATTGATATGTCACCCATATTTGTGACGTCATAGTGGTGCAAAATATGACGTCATTTAATTCTTTTAAAATGACACCCCAAAATTTTATCCGTCCTATGTTTTAAACGGACACATTAGATCATTTTTAAGCTATTGACTTCAAAACACGTTAATCTTAATGTTAACTACTAAGTTAACACATGTTAACATTAAGTTAACTATTAAGCGTTAACGCATTCCCTTATATGTCTACGTACTGATATTATTTATCTTAAGCCATATGAACCTTGACGCCCCTTTGACCTTATCGTTGTCGCTGATTTTATAATTTTTACTGTTAAAAATTGAAGTTGTGCCTTAAAATGTATTTTGTTTTAATTAAAGATAATGGCTAGAAAGGTTCTATTTGTAAGGAGATTAATCGAATTATTTGTCTTGGAACGGATTTTTAAATTTAATGGTATTATGCTGTTTATCATTTTATTTCTCATACCGGGACTCTTTTCGCTTCCAATCCACCTCTTGTCATCTATTTAGTAGCCATGATCCCATGGCTCTCTCCCTGTCTGAGACTTGCATACAATGATGCTTATCCCCTCACAAGAACTAAACCACTCGCTTGGCCTGTTACGCAAATTTCTCCTTCGGGGGATGATAACCTGCATTATATGTTCGTACAACAACGTACTATTCTCTTTCTTAATTCAGAATTACGGGCCCCATTTAGCCACACTTAATTTTTTCTTATACTTTTCTCCAATTTGGTTTCTGAACAATATTGGAACACACATAATCGCCTATTCAGAGAATAGTCTGGATATAAACATTTAAACTGATTGCCAGGTGGCAATAAAACAAATGGATTCAATGTAATTGGCTGGGCAATAGCAAAGACAAAAATCAGAGATTGCCTCGAATTGATTTCCTTTCACAAACCTTTAATTCACACTTCGAGAAGGGTATTTAAAGAAAATAAATAATGCAATTTTGACAACCACCATAAAAGAACATTTCTCGGTTTTATTATTGATTACTAACACTTTTACAAGTGCCCGTAAACGCCTATAGCTATACATAAATCAATTTCGATTTATATGCGTCATAAATAGGGCTGAGATTGTAATTATCGGCAAAATCTTGCAATTTTGATCAAGCAACTAGTAATTAATCATTTCTCCTGAAACTCTATGTGCTAGAGCAAAAATTATAAACTGCAAAAGTAGAGCATTAGCTCCACCCTGTTTAGAATTCTACCCACTTTAGTACATATAGTGTGTGCCAAATTGGCAATACTGGTATCTCCGAAGCAGCAGCAACTTGTTAGCGTTGGAATGCTCTTCTTTGAGATTCCATTTTCGCTTCGATTTATGTGTTATAAACAACTCCAAAATGCTCGAAAGCTGAGTATGTTCCCTTAATATGTTAAACATTATGAATGGAACAGATAAAGTGTCCCAAATAGTTTCAACAGTGCCAGTGTCTCCGAAACAGTAGAAGCTGATCGTTAGTGTCGTGATTCTCATATTTTTTTCAGTTTCATTTAGTTTTATCTTTACTCAACTTTACTTTTTTGCATCTCTATTTTTAATACTTTATACTGAGTAATACGTTCCATTTTCGTTCTCCTTTCACACGAGCAATTACTTCAGAATACTTCGTATACCATTCTTCTAAACAGCTCTAAGTACTTGAATAGGTGCACAAGTGAACGGAATTTCCTATCTTTAGATGTAATCTCGTTAGATAAATAGTGAAAAGTGTCCCTGAACCAGTGGCATGGCAATTTCGTGCTGACGATCCACTCTATTGACCACATTGTTGACGACTCTTTCTTCACCTGTAGACATTTCAACTTGGGAGCTACTGACACACTCGTGCATTCAATACTTTTTTAATAGCTCTATCACGGAAATGAATCCCTATTATCATAAATTTCTCGCAAGGAAGAAATTTAACATTGCTAAAACCAATGGTTCCATCCACTAAATGAATATATCCCCATACCAAGATCGTAGCGCCAATCAAAACAACCGAAATCATAGACGAGGTGGTACCGGCACCAGCATCAAGCGCAAGAACTACAAAGCGAAGCAAAAGAAGTTGCAGTCTTCTTTGATAACGCAGTGACATTATGAGTACCCGCGGCGGTACCACTTAAGTCGGTGGCGCTACGAATGGGGGTATTAGTCCATGGGGCTTCGGTGCGAGAGAACAAATTGTCGAATTTGGCAAGAAACAGAGCTAACTGTAAAACAAATTAATTCAGTTATTTCTGTGTATACTGGATGGATGGCCCGAATCGGTAACAGATTATTTCGTGGATCTTTAGTAGATTTTTTACAGACACGATGCAGTGAGATATTGTGAATGTCTTGTGAGTTCATGGCTCAATCGGAATTGGTGATTTAGGGATCAAAAAGGTATGTTGGTAATCTAGTATGAATAGTAAATGTTTGAAATATATTTTAAGCCACTTAGGTTCATAAAAATTCAGCATGGAGCCTATGACAATCATCTATTTTTAACTTGACATTCTTGTACCAAGTTAGCCAGTTTTTTAATACTTTGGCTCTTAGTATTATTATTTTTCCCCCTTTTTTATATCCCACCGAGATCTGTTTAGATTATCCTGGGAATTTCCTTTCTCTTGTTCTAGATGTAAATCGCCCCGAAGCTTCTTTTCACTATTTTCTTCTACCATTTTACAATATTCAAATATGCTTCTAACACGTGTTTCACATCTTAACACTGAATATATTTCTAATAAATGGCAATGAATAAAATCTATGTTGTCTTAATTAGGATTTCGTTGAAGGAAGACAAATTCACAATACGCTAGAGAAGATATTTTATGATGTATATTATTAAGGGCCCGATAATTTATTTCTTTCTATTCAAGATTCCCAAGAATCCGGCGAATACTGAAGCTCTATATCAACGCTTTTATGGAACCTAACTTGTAGTTGAAGTTTATAGCACATTAATAATTTGATTCTAAATGAATAACCTTCTCGAAAATGCTACGTTAATTTTTTGTGATAGAACGCACCATATGAACCTTTTATCACTGGAATATCGGCAAAGGATTTTTGAACATAGCTGACAATATCTGTACATTAGAGTAATTCAGAGTTAGTCAATTGTTTTAACTAGCTGTGTTCGAAATTTATACTTTAGGTACCACTTTCTTCTCTAAAAGGAAAACATTGCAAATCAATTTTGAGATTTTCAAATTAATGGAATTTTACACATTTGGTTCCGCCCTAGGTGTTCCACCTAGATCGGATTGTTCCATATATTTTTCACCATTAAGATCACTATAACAACCTCGAAATTATTAATAAATACAGTGTGACCCATAAAGTTCGCATCGTATGGGAAATTCTTTTATTTTTGAATTATGGTAAATTTTGACTTTCAGGTTGTGCTTCAGAAATAATGAGGAATAGCATATAAATACAAAAACAAATGACTGTCTATAACCGTCAAATTGCAATTTTTTTTTCAAAAACATTCAAAATCTACCATTGTTTCTCAAAATTTTTGAAAAATTGCAAAGGAAAAAGTTTCTCAATTTCTCATTATTGTATCCTTATGCCAATTTTCAACTTTCTCAGACGACTTTAATTTTTTAAAAATTGTATTTTTGCATTTCCGAAGTATTCAAATCGATCTGTATCCCTGTAAGAATAATTACAGTATATCAAAGTAATTGCTTAAATGAGTATTCATTAGTTAAAGTTGTTATAAATTCATCTTTTTAAAGAAAATGTAAAATTAATTAAAAACGTTACGTATGCCTTGATGCAACTTGATAGTTGATCTAGGTTATATAGAAAATGTTCAGGTTACCTTATTCCGGTATTTTTATAAAGTTTATTGACACAGAATTAGATATCAACAAATATCAGCGTAAAAATGCTACAGTATGTTTTATATGGCGATTGTGTATCCTTTTCCGAACAGATATCATTTATAGGCCAAAGCGAACTTCAAAGCTTATAAGAGAGCCATGAATACATTTGAACGAAAATTACTGGGGAAATCATTTTTTCATGTTAAGAAATTATCAAGTTATAAACTGTCAAATTATCATAAGCAATATGCTATCTCTTCAAGAAAAAGTCAAAATTGTGTTCATCTGTAGAGAAAATACACCTCACCGAGGAATAACTGCTTTCTTTAATGCTTGTCATCCAGAAAGAAGTATTCAGCAATTAACGGTCACTAAGATAATAGCTATGTTTAAGTTAACTGCTTCAGTAGATAATAATTTCAAAAGACCTCATAAGCGATCAGAATACACTCAAGAAGCAGAACACAGTATGTCTGGATGTCGACATTAAGGCAACAAATGTTCGAGACATTTCCAAAAGAACAAGTGTTAAGTGTGAGAGTGTAAGACACATTTTACATGAAAATAAATTCCATCCATACAAGCTAAAATTTATAAACACCTTGAAACAACATGATTTCGACATGAGGCTGGATTTTGCTTCTTGGTTTGAAGGTAAAAGAGAAGAAAGTTCTGAGTTTCCTTATCAAATATTATGAACAGATGATGCTTCCTTCACATCTAATAAAGTGGTGGGCTTACAAAACTGTAGATGGTGAGGCCAACAAAATCCAAATTTTATAATTGAATGTCGCGATCAATATTCGTTTAAGACAAACGTGTGATGCGGTATGTTGAATAATCAAATCATCGGTCCTTACTTTTTTTGACAGAACTTGAAATCCGAGAACTTCTTAAAGTTCTTAAATATAGATCGAATCGAAGTTATCGATAATATGCTCTGGTCGTAAGAAACACTTTGTGGTACCAGTGCGACGGAGCACCTATTTATAATTCAAGATGCGTTAAAGAACGTCTTGTAAAAATATTCTGGGGCAAAATAATTGGACGCAATATGAAATACCACTGGCCACCTAGGCCATTTGATTTGACCCCACTGGTCTTTTTTGTAGGGGTTTCTAAAACAAAACGTTTATAAACAAAGACCCTTTTGCGATGTCGATCATCTTGAGAGAATTATTCAAGAAGGTATTTTACACATAAGTCCTCAAGCCATCAATAATTCAATGAAAGAGGTTTTTACAAGGACAACATTTTGTATTGAACATGATGGAAGACGTACAGAAACATAATTTAATGAATTAATTTCCTTAGTAACTTTCGTTCAAAGGTTTTCGTGGTTCTCTTATAAGTTTTAAAGTTCGCTTTGGCCTATAAATGATATCTGTTTGAAAAAGAATATACAATAGCCACATAAAACATAATGTAGCCTTTTTGCGCTGATATTTGTTTATATCTAATTCTGTGTCAGTAAACTTTATAAAAATGCCGAAATAAGGTAACCTGAACATTTTCTTTATAAACTAGATGAACTTTCAAGTTGCAGCAACTTGTATCAAGACATACGTAGCATCTTTAATAAATTTTACATTTTCTTTAAAAAGACGAATTTATTACAATTTTAACTAATGAATACTCATTTAGGCAATTACTTTGATATACTGTAATTATTCTTACAAGGTTGCAGATCGATTTGAATACTTTGGAAATGCAAACATAGCATTTTTTTAAAATGAAAATCGTCTGAGAAAGTTGAAAATTGGCATAAGGGTAGAAAATAAGAAATCGAGAAATTTTTTCCTTCGTAATTTTTCAAAAATTTTGAGAAATAACGGTAGATTTTGAATGTTTTTGAAAAAAAATTGCAATTTGACAGTTACAGACAGTCATTTGCTTTTATATTTATATGTCGTTTCTCGTTATTTCTGAAGCACAACCTGAAAGTTAAAATTTACCCTAATTCATAAGTAAAAGAATTTCCTACATGATGTGGACTTTATATGGCTCACACTGTATACTTAATTTCCAATTTTGTTGCTTAAATTGAGAAAATAGTTACACAGGTTCAGTTATTATTTCCATAAAGGGGTGTACTTATATTCCATATTCGTCTTGGATTATACTCAATCGTGTCCATAAATATTAACAAACGTGTCTTGATTGGCACTACTTACACTTGAATAGAATTTACACGTTTTAGGAGTAATTGAAGTAAATATTCATCAAATTAAACAATGTGTTTGCATGAGAGAAATATGCAAATAACCTGAACTAACGACCATTTTTTATGTGTCATATTTTACCCATTAGTTGATCAAATAAAGATCAAAGAACGCCGCCAACAACCAATTCTTTTTCATCAAATTGTTCACGGATTTTCAATCAAGTATAGCTAAACTTAACGAAGAAAGGGAGAAAATCAGGATCTGTGTATAAAAAAATCTCTCACCAAATTCATACATGAGTATGAGCGTGCTGTTGGTCCGTCGTTCCTTATTAAAAAAAATAATTTTTTGAAGAAGAAATTATAAGGGATCTATATTAATGACGATATTTTTCAAATATTACAGGGTATCCGATTTAAAGCTGTGATTGAAGATTACTCAAAAACAGTACGTTGTATGAAAAGAAGTTTCAAATAAAAGTTGTCCGGTAAAGAAGGAGACATGTCATGAAGATAGTGACTTTTAGACAAAATGTCATTTTACGGTCATTTCGAGGGCGACTTTTTTTTCAAATGACAACTCCGTATTTTTTTTACAGATCCTTGTAGACCTTCAAAAAATGAACATCTTTTATTTGAATAATTTTCTTATTTGACATTTTGCTGCAGAGCATTTTTGTCCAATTTTTGAGATAATCGAAATTATTGTAGTTTTTTTTTAGAAAAGTTTTGCAATGCATATTCTGTTTAAAACTCATAAAAATTCTTGTATTTAATTAATTTGTATTAAATTTGGCAAATTAATTTAAAGTCTTAATTTGAGAAACTTATGAAAGCAAATGTTCAAAAGAATATCCTTCCTGCTCCAAACACGACTCAACTCTTATTCGAAAAGAATTGTTTACTCCACGCAACATTTCCCCGTTTGTCAATTGACACTCATTTTCAATTCTCTTTTTCATGTCACTGCAGTTGTTGGTACTTTTGCATAAACTTTGTCCTTTAAAAAATCCCAGAGAAAAAAATCTGGTGAGGTCAGATTAGGCGACCTAGGAGGCCAGTTCATTGGACCACCCCGTCCAATCCATCGATCTGGATACATTTCACTTAGAACCTCACAAGACATTCTAAAAAAATAGGTTGAACGGCCCAACGTCTTGATGATATTACATCACCCGTCTAATCGCAAGTAGAACGTTTTCTAACAATTCCAGAAGATTATTACGCAAGAAATTGCGGTACATTTCTCCATTCAAGTTTCTTTCAATGAAGAAAGGTCCAATTAAGTATTCCCCAATAATACCGCTTTATACATTCATTGACCATGGTCTTTGATGTTCAACTTCTTTAAGCCAGTATGGGTTTACAGCATTCCAAAAATGCAGATTATGACGATTCACTGCACCATGATTTGTGAGTGTGGATTTGTTCGAAAACAAAACGCTGGAGAAGAAATTTGAATTTTGATTTAATTGCTGCCTTGCCTAATTACAAAAATTGACTCGGTTTTCAAAATCAGTTCCATGGAGTTCCTGATGTAAAAAAATGTAGTAAGGATGGTATTTATTCACCTTGAAAATTCTTTGGACATTTGTCTTTGATATTTCTGAGTCAGCGGCAATTTGACGACAATTTACATGAGGATCGAAGGCAACAACTGTAAAAACTGCTATTTGATTGCCGTCATGTGTTGCATTTCGGGAGTGATTGCGCTTTTTTGCTTCCAACGTTTTCATTTCTTTGAAAATTTTAATGACATTGTTGAAAATCCCCCAACAGGGGACTCTTTCATCTGGAAATCTTTCAGCATAAAGTTCTACTGCTCAACTAACATTTCTTCCAGCCTCTTCATAAATTTCTAATTTTTCATGCAGAGTGTAGTCATCTTACAAAACAATTTGATTGATTGTCGAAAAAAGAATATCGATTTCCTGTAGACCTTGTTATAACATAGACTTTAACAAGAGGAAATTTAAGAAAAATTTTTTTTTTCCATAGAAATATTTTTTTTTATTAGATAGAAGGATTATTATGAGTTTTGAACAGAATATGCATTGCGAAACTTTTCTAGAAAAAAATGCAATAATTTCGACTATCTCAAAAATTGGACAAAAATGCTCTGCAGCAAAATGTCAAATAAGAAAATTATTCAAATAAAAGATGTTCATTTTTTGAAGGTCTACAAGGATCTGTAAAAAAAATACGGAGTTGTCATTTGAAAAAAAAGTCGCCCTCGAAATGACCGTAAAATGACGTTTTGGCTAAAAGTCACTATCTTCATGACATGTCCCCCTCTTTACTGGACAAATTTTATTTGAAATTTCTTCTCATAAGACGTACTGTTTTTGAGTAATCTTCAATCACAGCTTTAAATGGGACACTCTGTTATTTTTCCTTTGAGGCAAGAAGTCGATATCGAATTTTGCACGCAAGTCATTACCAGGCCTAGTTGTTTACACTGAGACAAACTTATGCAGATTAACAAAAATTCCAACAAAGCGCTAATTTCAATATAACGGGGATCGCTTGATTAATAGGAAATCGAAGCACCAATTAAACTTCTTAGCGTTGCATTCGTCACACATCCGAAACTGTAACGAAAGCTCCATTACAAATAACGAAATGCTTCATCACGCAATAGCCCATCATGGAAGTGCAATTTCTTAAAAACTCCTAAAAGAAATTTGCTAACAATGGTGTTTACAGTAGTAATATCACTCTTATTGAGCCATGGCACACTTTCTTTGATAGGACCACTTGTCTTGCTCATTACAAGCTCTCAAATTTATTTCTCTTCATTGGAGGATGCTAGAGTTCTTCATATAGAGATATAAAATAGAATTTAAAAATGTCTCGAACTGCTCCCATTTCACTAATGCAACCAATGTAAATTAATTAACCTGAAAGTTACTTCACTTCAGATAAGTGATTCAGCTGATTCAACATTATGCGGTGGGCTTTATCGGACACAACTGAAGCAAAATTGTTGTAATTAACATAAATAGAAATGTGTTCTAAATCTCAGATTAAGTCTCTAAGGTCACTTGTAACAGCTGGTTACAAATCCTGTGGTTATCTGATCAGCGGTGGTGTAAATTTAAAGATACCTAGACGAACGATGTTGTGGAGAGACAGGGGAGTAGATTGATGTGTCAGGTATCAACACTTAGCAAGAGTTGAGAGAGAGAAATAAAGGGATCATTAATATGTCTGTAGAAGTCGGATTCCTTGAACAATAAATTTTGTGTTTAACTGTTTTCTTCCTATTCCATTTAAAGTTTTTTATTTGCTCCTTTGGAATTTTCTCTCTCCGAAAAGAAGATATTTAGAACATGTATTCCTAATACGTGTATTGGGCCGTGTAGTATATTATTAGAGTAACTGAAATAAAATTCTATAGGGTGGTCCAATTGCTATGGGCCACTAGCGTTATTTTCTAAACCGTAAACGTTACAAGTTTGATTAAATTAGATAAAAGTTGTCAAATTTGATAACAAGTTAAGATTTCGAGGCACTGTTGCCAAAATTTGTTTGGTTTTGGAAATATTGGGAAAAAACGAAATTTTGTCGAAAACGGTTTTTGTAAATAAACCGAAAACTAAGGGTTTTCGAAAAATGTTTTTCTTACAATATTTTATTCATTTTTAAAACTCTACACACTAATGTTAAATTCGAAAAAATAACACTTTTAGTTTTTGAGACATCACCACTAACTTCAATTTTTTAAATACGGACCTGGATTCAATTCAACAATGACCTGGATCATTAATTTAATTTCTTATTTCAACAGAGGTACCTAATTTATTTTGTTTTACATTAGAATTTTAGTTTAGAGCAAAATAAAAATTATAGTTTCCAAAAGACAAACCTAAAAGTATAAGAAAACGAAACATGTTTTCGATAAAATTTCGTATTTTCTCAATACTTCCGAAAGAGAACAAATTTCGGCAACAGTGCCTCAAAATCTTAATTTGTCACCAAAGATAAGTTTTGCCTCATTTAACTGAACTTGTAACGTTTACAATTTAGAAGATAGCAATAGTAGCCCATAACAATTGGACCACCCTGTATTGAAGGGTAAATAATGAAAAGGAGTTAATGCAGCAATGATACTTAACAGGGATTTATCCCCAAATCAAAAATTACGTGATAAATTTCATCTACAAACTGAGTTTAAAGATATACTCTTGCCAAATATGTTGGTACAAGTGTCTATTAGTGCTGAAAAATCAATGACGAAATGTACAGGGTGTCCCACATTCTATTTTCAACATGGGGATCTCAAAAACCGTAGAAGATACAGAGTCTGTTAAATGGAAGGTAAAATTGTATCTTTATGAGAAGAGTGTTTTGCCTTTTTAATTAAAAAAAAATCAATTATTTCCGGAGGTATCTAGAAAAAACCGTAAATTACAATTTTTTTTCTACTTTAAATTACAGAGAAACGTAAAAATGAAGATCACTTTCTTAAAGTACATTTCCCCGCGCTACAACATGAAAATAAATTTTCGGAGATATAACGTTTCAAATTTTCAATACTATCATCAACTTTTTTTTTCAAATAGAGCCTTGACCATTTTTTTATAAATTGAGCTAGTCATTGATAATTGAAAAGCAACCATGTGTTACATTTACTGATTTGCCACGTCTACATTAAAAATATTCATATCAGGAGAAACAATACCTCCAACATTTTCACATTCTGCTTTGGTGCATCCTACTTACGCCACTTTCAAAGTAGAAATTGAAAACCCCTGTGTTAAAATGAATAGCTCAATAAATATCAGATATTGATCACATGGCAGGCATAGACACGTAGCGATTAGTGTCACAGATGCTACTTGTCTATTTTATTTATATTATTATTGCTAAACCGAATATTTCCAAATAAGTGGATGGATAACTGTGGTGCGGTCACTGGCCTCCCCGCAGTCCAGACCTGCATTAACAACCAAAATGTTTAAAATATATTTTCAAAATCCTGACAATGAATATTTAAATCGGCAAGTGCGACACATGGTTGTTTTTAAATTCTTAATGACTAGTCGAATTCGTAAAAAAATGGTCAGGGCCCATTTGAAGAAAAAAAGTTGATGAGGGTATTGAAAAACCGAAACGTCGTATCTCCGAAAAACTATTTTCATGTTGTAACGCGGAAAAAAGTGCTTTAAAAAAGTGTTTTCCATTTTCATATTTCTTTGTAATTTAAGACAGAAAAAAAAAGAAACTAGCAATTTTTAGTTTTTTCCAGATATCTCTGGAAGTAATCGGAATTTTTAAACAATTAAAAAGTCAAAGTACTCTTCTCATAAAGACACAACTTTGCCTCCATTTAACCAACTTTGTATCTCCTATGGTTTCCAAGATCCCCATATTGAGAGTCGAATATGGGACACCCTGTACAGAGTAAACCAGAAAAAATAAATTGTGTTATTGGCTATAATAATTGATTGTCCTTTACATTATATCAAACATTAACTCTTCTTAGGATACTCACATAATGATGATAGTAAAAAGATAATGATTCGTTAATCTGACTATAAGATACGATTTCATATAATATCCACCATGTAGTTACAGAAATTCCTTATATGTATGGTCTGAATGAATTTACCTTCTTGGGTAAAGTTGTGTGAACCCAATGAGGGAATTAACTCTCTCTTTCTATAAGGTAAAGTTTTACGGCAATGCTGCTAATGAGATGTTAAGCTCGTGTGCTTTGTAAAGGGTTGGCCAGTTATTTGTTTGTTTTTGAAATTCGTATTAAATCTACGTTGTTGAATATTTTAAAATAATTGTTACTTTATTCAATAAAGTACACCGTCCCATTATTTACGGAAAATGACTTCAGTTAAATGACTGCCACGGTTGACTTAACTGTAGCCCATTTTTTTCACCCAATTTCGCAGTACATTTTCGATCGTTTGCGGCTCTATTTCATAAAGAACTCGATTAATGTTACCTTTAAGTGCGTTAATTGTTTGAGGATTGTTAGTGTGACAACGGTCCTTAACGTATTTCTATAAAAAGTATTCAAGTGGGGTCAAATCGCAACTGCGTGATGGCCAATTACCGTTCCCAAAACGACGGATAATAAGGCAGCTGAATTTGGTATGTAAAAAATTTATTCTTTCTCTGCTTGTGTGACATATTGCTCCATATTGCTAAAACCAAACCTAATCAAGTCCAAATTGGCTAATTGCGGCCACAAAAAAATCAGCTCTCTGTAGCCGACTCCATTTACCGTAAATTGAAAAAAGTACGGATCAATGATACTCTTACACTAAACAATCACTTTTTCAGCATGCATTAGCTTCTCTATGAGTACGTGTGAATTTTTGGAACCCCAAAATCTACAGTTTTACTTATAGACGTAGCCTCCAAGATGGAAATGAGTTTCGTCCGAAAAAATGATTTTGCGATTGAAATCGGTGTCATTTTCAAACATATTTAAAGCCCACACTGAGTAATAAATTGATGATTATTTTGTGCGTGTATGTACGCTGGACGCCCTCGTGAATAGGTTTTGTTATCTACAAACATGCCAGTTTCACAAATTTTCTTGCGCTGACGGGGCTTCCTTCCGACCAAAAATTGTTTCCAACTTTCGTACAGTTTCTATAATACAGCACTGACTTTGAAAATAAATTTTTAATAATTCAAAACGTTGCTCATGCGCAAAACGATCCATTTCTTACAGCGGACATATGTCGATATGTCAAGTGAGATAATGTTGTCGATAATAAAAACAACAATCAGTCTAAAAGAAATAAATAAATGGTCATCAGCTCCAGATGAAAAACATTTCATAAGGAATGTCAAGTTAGTCACAGCGGACATTTAACTGAAATCATTTTCAATAAATAATCGGAATGTATACTTTATTAAACAAAACAATAATTATTTAAAAATATTCAACAATGTAGTTTTAATAGTAACTTCAAAAAGAAATCAATAAATGGTTCACCTTTTATTTTCATAAGTTGCAGACCAAAAAAGAAGACTAATTTACCGTCATTCCCGATTAACAAAAATCTCCACAAGTTCTGGAAAATAAGCTGTGCTACTGGAGCGATGTTTACATACTTCACAATGTGCTCCTCATTGTTCCTCTTTTGTTTAACCGTAATTTACTTTCATAAAAATTGTCTTGTTCTTCTTCTCACATGCCGGAAAAGAGACTAATCTGGGGCATATCTTTTTTTGTTTGTCGTCACAAAATCCTTACTGCCCGGCGTTATATTAAATAGTTATTAATTTGTAAACTAACGATCTTCCACTTTCACCACAGGCCCATTTTTTTCTGTTTTTGCTTCGAATTAACAACTAACAAAATAAAATTTTACACGCTCACGTGTCCGATTTAACAGAAGACATAATTTGGACCACTTGTTGTGCGTAAGAATTAAAATGTTTGTCTAACGTTTATCGGCGAACACAAATATTTAATCAGACAGAAATACTTTTTTAAATACACAATATTTCTGTTCGGATTCGGATAAAACGCAGTACCAGGCTAACATAATGATTATAAATGACGAGCGAGTGTTTCGAACAATTGTGACAAAAATGTGAGGTCTAGCACATTAATATTGCGGATTAAAAGATTAGGAGTTTAGGTACTTAATGACTTCGACCAGGAAAGAAATCCGATGGATATGATTCAGGTCATCTAGCTGGCCAATCGCAGGAGGTTTCTCTTTAATTGGACAGAGGCACCATGTAGATATTATTATCATACCAATATATTTATAGAGACTGCCATTTAAGAGGAAATCTTTGAAAACATTTTAAGCCAATGAAAGGTAGTAGTTCAGGTCAATATCTTCTATTGGGTTTGATCACAGGCTGGAAAAGCTATGGATATTTGTGGAGCAGAACTGAAATTAATAGTCAATGAGGCTGACACAGGTACTAGTCATTATAACCATTACATACCGAGGGATTATAGACGGTACCTTAAGTGAACAATAAAAGAAGATGAAGATTATATGGATGCAGATAGCTAGTACTGAAGACTCCGAAATAAGTGTTTTCAAAGTAATCACGTTAATTGCCAATTTTTACAGAATATGTATGTAAAATATGGTAAAATCAAAAACATCAGAAAATGGAGGACAGGAAAGCAACAAAAAGGCAAGTTCTTAACTAACCTTCGTATAAACTTGGAGACGTAGAAAAACGTACAACCAATTTTGAAGAGTCCCTGCAATTGAGGTATCCAAAATTGATATGAATCAGAAATATTATATTCTGTAATAGATAATTAATCAAATTAGTCTAAATGTTCAAAAAAAAAGTTAGCGCATCTTTAGCTTCAACTATGAAGTCTGGCGAAATTGAACCTTGGGTGGAGTTACTCCTTTATGCGAGACCCGACAGAAGATTCTCTTTTCGCGTTGCATATTGGGAAGCAAGAAGTAACGATCAGAAATGGACTACTGGAGCACCAAAGGTGCTCGATAGTAAAAGAAAATAATTGTGTTATTTTAATGTTCTGTTTAGAAAAATGTAAAATACAACTGTTTCATTTATATTAATGGTGTTAATGCAACTGTATAAATAGAAAATAGCTTTCATTGTAAATTTAGTTTATTTAAATTTTTGATTCAGAAAAATTCATTTGCAAATCAAATTAGTAAATAAACTTCTCCTGATTTCAATATTCAGTACCTTCCTATGAAAACGATAAATTAAATCTCCTATCGGTTCTTAGTTTAGACCACGGGAAAAATTCAAAATATTCCATTTGCGTCTAAAATATGCATTAAATCGTGTTAGATCTATAATGAGCCTCGTAAGAGGCGTTCGGCATTTGCCTTTACGCAATTTTCTGTGAATGCCACCTGATGCGGTGTGTATCTCAAGCAAGACGCGTTTCAAGACATTATCTGCAACTGCCATTATAATTTACCATTTACTTATCCTTTTTTTTTCGTCTCGGGTGCCAGAAGTGATTTGGCAATCGTTGCACACTCTCAATATACCCGCTCATTTTCATTGTTTTTAATGTTGAAATACGAGATTTCGGCATGCCAATTGCCCATTCTCATCATTGAAAAAAAAATTGTTATTTATTGTATGTGTGTCTTTTCTAGCGTGTCCAACATAGCAATAAATCAGATTTATTTTTTATCGAAATAATTCGATAAGAAATTAAAAATTTCTCCTCTCTTCATAAATCCTGAATGAATATGGAACGCTCGTGCCGGTTCATTTTCTACCACTTGGAGGCAAATTGGAGATAGACAAATGGCCTCTTCAACTTTTCACAAATGGGTACTTATTTAATTCTCTCATGTCCAGTGGCGTGAACATTCAGCCCACGCCACACAGCACCTACGTGATAATGCTTCCTTTCTATGCACTGAACTTACCTAATGATTTATCCTCTTGGAAAGATGTGGTAGTTACAAAACGTGCCATTATCACATCAATCAGCCTATCATCGATAGTTGATCGCTAATAACATGCCCTGCACTGGAAAGCTTCTTTTACTAGCAACGCCAATTTATTAATGCAGATAATATCTGTCTGCACATAGTAATTGAACTTTGCTGTAATTAAATGGGTGTCTCCTTGTGGGCGAACCGTACGTTAGAGTGAGTTTGTGTACCGGGCGTTCCAAAAAGGCCGTACCAAACTTAATAAGGTTATAGGGGACATTGCGGCGAACGTTTTTTGCATGGAAACATTTAGTCAAAAAAGAACCGTTTTGGCTTCAGAGTAATTTTTGTCAAAAATGTATTATTAACTCGTTGACACCAAAAGACTGATAATTAATGCATTTTTATTAAAGGAAACACAAAAAAAATTATAATCAAAGGCTCAAAATGTCGACCCCCGTCTGATTACATACGTTTGTTCCTTGAATTATGGAATCGTGCATCCGCGGAAAGGTATGCAGATCTTACTGCGCGAAAAGACAGGCTGCCATCACTTTCCGTAACAGTTCCTCTTGGGTAGCTACAGGAGTTTCGTACAGGAAAGACTATATGTAGTCTCAGGGGAAAAAATCCAACGGCCTTAAATCAGGATTTCGCGCTGGCTACCTGATAGATCCGTAATGTTAATTGGACCAAACGAATGTGAAACACTTAACTTTCTGCAATTACAATTTCAAATCAGTTTTCAACAACATCGATTTTAGAAATTCAATTGATAAACTTGTATCAGGAGACAAAAGAGCGCTTATTTTGCTCGTTTTTATTCTATTCACTTAAGTTGAATTTCGAAGGCGATTGAAGAAAAATGGCTTTGGAGCTACAACGTTTCACTTTTCACTAGGAGTTTCTATGCAAAAATTCTTCATCACAATGCCCCCTGTAACCTCATTAAATTTGGCACAACCTGTTTGGGACACCCAGTGTTTCACAATTAGCGCTGAAGTTCCTTTTATGGTCATAAAACATCTCAGTTGACTCAGTCATCTTCCGTATTATACCACACTAAAACTAGGACTATAGAAGTTCATTTTGAAATTTAATTTAAGTCTTTACATGAATACCTATAAATCTCTTTACGAAAGAGGTTCGTAATTACATGTCTAGCCCAATAAACAACAAAGATTTTTAATCCAATGATTAATGATCATATTCCTCACTAACACCATCAAAAATATTTGGAATTTTTTGCCCAATCAATTTTAGGCCATCAACATCACTTTCAGAGTGCATTAGCATGCCACACCAGAGATCGCTATTGAACTCAAATATATTTTAATGCGAGAAACTCCCGGATCTAAATCTTATACATCTAATTAACGTGGTTCTGTACCGTAAGTAATAAAATGGTACCTAGCTTACCTTCGCAGAACAAATAATATCCCATTGTTAAAGCTAAAAAGTGGTTTTTATTCATGTGGTACCTATACAAAGGAAAACGGTACTGTGATACACATATCGTATTTGAAGGAATGCTGGCATGTACGGCATGACGGAACGAAACTGATTTGCATTGAAACGTAGAAATTTAGTACAATGTATGCAAAAAGTATTTTGGTTTTTATTAACAATATCAGGACAATAGATTTACAAACTTTCGGCACAAAACAGTGCATCCCAGTAATTTTCCCTCTTTGGACACAGTGCTCTTGTTCGCTAAAATCGACTGATTTACATCCTAAACCGGCACTGAAGCGGAAACATTAAGTTTGTTTTAGACGCTATCAAAAAAGGTTAAATTTCTTAACAACGGCAACCACGTAACCGCTACACTTAGTTACGCGCGACGTTGCCATTTGGGGAATTTAGCCCAATGTTTCAGGAAAAGTCAAGTAGTAAAAGGTGAATGGAGAGACTAATAGATTGAAGTTATTTTAGAGAAAATTATTCATCAGTTTTGTATAAACGATTTAATCGGTCCTGTATTCTTCTGACATTCCTTGATTAAATGTGTTTTCCTGGGGAACTTTCCATTTATTAACAATTAGAATTTTTGGTGAACATCAATCTCTTTAGAAGTGAAACATTAAGATGCTCAGAATTTTACTTTAAAAACAGATTTTTGTGCTTTTAACGATTCTCTAGATTTCCTCTAGTTCTTGGTTCATTTTACCGTATTTTACCTAATTACTTATTGGCTATATCAGATGATAAATTGAAACTCTCAAACCATCACCTGTGTAATAATGACAGAAAAAAGACACAAAGAATGATGGATTGCTCGTAAGCTACATTGTATTTCCACGGTTTAAATAGCTAACAAAATGAATAAAATTTATACGTTTTATTTTTTTAGTTATTATTATATTATACGAAATGACTACATAGTTCTGTTGTCTTATATAAAATCTAATGGTTCTTAATGGCCTATAATTCAAAAAGGTAGAGTATAAGGTCTTTTATTGATTGCTGCCAGTGCAGGTGGACGACTTTGGAAAAAACGAGAAATGTTAGTGATTATAATATAATTTATAATGTAAAATTTGAGAATATAGATAATTAAGACAGACCGTGAATTGGTTCTACCCAGTACCGGCCTCGCACACTAAACGAATATGTAAACAATCCGACTCCAACATCCCTCATCAACGAGATGTGGAAAAGCAAAACGAAGTGGGACCGTTGCAGCAGTGCCATTTTTATGATAATCAAAGAAAAGGAACGAATGGAGCCTGTCGTTACTCAAAGACAGTAGGACAACACCATAACACAATAAAGAAAAGAATTAGGCGGAACAGGCCACATAATAGAGGTGCAATAAACCCTTGTCCCTTGAAAGACGACGATAATTTAGATTTATAGAATTATAAACAGCAGAATTTTAACACCTCCTTAACACTGAAGATACATTCCTCAGGGGCAGTTCCGGGTTGTAAAAGGTGGGTCCTCAGGTATCCCGAGGTTTGTAGTGGGAAGGCGCCCGGGGGAATCCCACACCACTCGGCCTCCAGAACAACAGGTGGAGGGTCTTTTTGCAGATTTTTCTCGTGAAAAAAAAAAGTACCGGCCTTATGGCGGGCGGGGTTGGGCGGCAGTCTAGGGCGACAGACCAGGAAGGGCGACGGACTTTCCCGGTCCGTGGTTTTTCTTGGGGTTTGGATTAAAAATTTCGTCCAGGGTGCCTGACTTGCTAAGGCCGGGCCTGCTTCTACCTTCACATGAGATCTCAAAATAACAACTAAACCTCACCTAAACTGATTCAACTGCAATGAATATAGGTATCTAATCTTGTTAATTACTGGTAGTTTACAAAACGATGAGCTATTACTCATCTAGATAATGATCTTGTTCGCTATAGTAACCACTATTTCTGAGCATAAACGAGTTAACCGCGTTGAGACCATAACTTGATCTAATAGGATTATGTATAGTCTGCATAACACCAGAAGACCCATTAGTAGATTTATTTGGCAGCTCTCAAAGGCACTTATGGAAGGTTTAATTGGGCGTGTTATTAAATCCAAACAAGTATTTTTTTTAACACATAACTGCGTGACCACTTTTCCCATCAGTGATAATAATCGTTATTACCTCTCTTGCTGCTTGAGAATGCACTATTAGCTTAGCTTCATCAATGGTATTGGTATTTTAATGCCTCAATTGAGATGATTCATTATACATAAAATTATTTGCAAGTTTTATTGAAATCTACAAGAAGTGGATGTTCTATTACGAAGTACACTCGATATCAGCACGTCTATCTATCTAAGTCGCGCAGTGTAGTTGTAATACTTATATTGCATGTTGTACCGAGATGTAAATTAGGGATTAAATAACATTGGAAGAGTCTGAACATGACACGCCACGCTATGGGAAATTATCGAGAATGAATAAGAATTTCAATGAGAAACTTACATCAGTAAAATATACATTTTTCAAACTATTAAGTTTATTAGGTCGCAATCTTCGAACATAAAACGTTCAGTGGGCCATAATATATGTCCGAAAGCTTTCGAAAATTTTGGCCAATAACAATTTTAGACTCCATTAAATTGGATATTTTCAAAGCGCTTATCCATATAGATTCGAATTTACTATAATGATTGCCTACCGGGTGACATCAGAAAGTAGGGCACGGTGTAAGTTATTGTTATTTCATATAACAATTTGAAATCCAAATTATTCGTAAAAGACAACCTTATTAAATTTTCCGAATAATTTTGAAGGTCCGTGATTCTGTCCGCTCGGCTGGAGATGACCTTAACTGTTAATTTTTAAATTGGACAAGCTGAATTTTTTATATTTTTCGATTCAGTAGATGATTTCAGCTGTGGTAAAACTATTCTAGAGTATTTTTAAAGGAACTGAATATTTTTCTTTAATTTAAGAATAAAGACTTACATATGAAGCAGTTATTTTCATAAATTGCTTTTTTTGATTCTAATTGCGGGAACAATGTTAAATCTGAATATTTTTTTCCTTTTTGAGTATGTACTTCCACCTCAAAAAAAAATTTCTAATGCGAGTAAGGTGGGCCCGATTGGCTCACCGAAAACTTGAAAATTTATGCATATTTTGACACGGACGTCTGGTAAAGAATAGAAGCTCCCTAGTCCAAAATCACATAATTCTTAAATTAAATAAAAAAATTTGATGCCATCAAAACGTTCCGAAATGATCCTATTGTTGGTATAATGGTCTGCTGATTAAAAAAATGTCAAAAAATACAAGTCATCCTATTTAAAAACAAAAAATTAAGTCCATTCCCGGCGACGTTGAAAGTAGCATTATATTAAAAATTACCTAAGACTCGTAACAATGGCCGGTATAAGCGATGGACAGGACATACATGCTCACTTTCTGTTGTCACCCCGTATGGTAAAATACATTGACAATTCGCAAAGAAAAAATTTTCAGCCGTCGTTTTGTTGAAAAACACATAAAGCAGATGATAATGTTTTGTATAAATTTCTTTTAATAAGTATTTTTAATAGTCAAATCTATTCAGTATAGAGACACAATTACTTCTAAGTAAATAATAGCTTTTTGAACTTCTTTAGTTAAATCACGTTTTCGGTTCGCTCTGTTAAGTTGTTTCTTATTCAGTAGGAGACTCAACACGACATGAAGAGGTTAATGATCCGTTGTCCTTTTTTAAACCATTTTCTTCTTATTGAATACGCCTAGATTATTGTATTCAGATGAGAACACGTGACATAGAGATTTTTCTGCACTACTAGGCCATTAAAGTTGTGATAAATTGTCTCTGAATAGTCGTAATGTATATTGTATATTGGACTCGATTCCATGTAGAGATTGAATATTGCGATTTTGCTTTGGAGAACCATGAATCCTAACTCATCATGAAGAATTCAATGCTTCGCCTGTCACTTCAATGCCTTCATCTATCGGAGTTAACTACGGAAGAATTTTTTAGATATTTTTTGATGGGCGTTAACTAGGACCATTATTTATGTATAGTCATCAACTTTGTAGGTCAGATACGAGGCAAATCATTTCTAATTTTCATGCTCAATTTTCGACTCTGAGACTTAGAGATTGGCTTCATTCAACCGTTGATTCGTCGTAATTTGGAGACCCTTGAGCCCAGTAATCTTATGGAGGGGACGAGGTTGCCTTGTTATGACCGGCCCTGCGTACATGAGGGAGTCAGAAGCCAAGAGGTCCAAATAGATTTTTTTCAAACAGGTCTTAAGTGCAGAAATTAAAATTTAATATATACATTTACTTAGTGCCAAAGGAATTTAAGTATAAAATAAGTATTAATGCTGCCATTTAACAGTGAGAAATTGTACTACTCATCGTACTTCAGTTTTTGCATGGATCTAAACGGGTCTAAGTGTACTTAAACCTTTTTGCAACTAAGGCAACTTGTCGATTTCATTTCTTTATTATTAGTTCTGTCGGTCCTTTTTCACGTACTAAAATCGTAAAAACAGTGATTTAGGAAAACTTTTGTGTTGAAAATGTATACATCAGACAACGAAAGAAGTAAATACTTATTAGAAGAAAAAATTAATAACTTATCGACATATTCAAGGTTATGATTAAAAATTCTATAGTTTTTACTTGATTATAACCTTTTAAATTTAAGTAAAAGTACATACGCAACCATCTGTACTATTTATTTTTATTTTTGTTTTTTCTAAGTATTAGGTGTACAACTTTGCTTCCGCCGTTTTTGAATAGATGTATGTAGCGGTAAGTAATGATCGAAATAAATAACCCCATGTGGGCATGCAGGAGCCTTGGGCACCTGTTAACATAACCTCATAAAAATATTAGTCTATTTGTGTCTTCATCATAAAGTTATTCGCAATTGAAAATGTCAGTGTACGAGCCAAATTCTCGTCATTTGCGGGAGGTTTTACTTTTCTGCTTCAATATGAAGAAATCTGCTGCTGAGGCTCATCGAATGCTCTCAGATACTTATGGGGAAGCCACTATTAGTGAAAGGACATGTCGTGAGTGGTTTCAGCGCTTCAAGAACGGTGATTTTCACGTCGAAGACCAACATAGCGGTGGAAGAAAGAAGGTTTTCCAAGATGCGAACTTGGAAGCATTACTTGACGAAGACTCGTGTCAAAGTCAACAAGAATTGGCACAATCATTGGGAGTGACTCAACAAACAATCTCAAAACGCCTCAAAGACATGGGAATGATTCAGAAGCAAGGATATTGGGTGCCGTACGAGTTGAAACCAAGAGATATTGACAGGCGTCTGTTCGCTTGTGAACAGTTGCTTGCAAGGCAAAGACGGAAGGGATTTCTGCATCGTATTGTGACTGGGGACGAGAAATGGGTTCATTACGATAATCCCAAACGCAAAAAGACTTGGGGATATCCCGGCCATGCTTCCACGTCGACGGCCAAACCGTCTATTCATGGTTCCAAAATCATGCTCTGTATTTGGTGGGATCAACTCGGCGTAATATATTATGAGCTGTTACAACCAACTGAAACAATCACAGGTGCTCTTTATCGAACCCAATTAATGCGTTTGAGCCGAGCATTGAAAAAGAAACGGCTGCAATACAACGAGAGACATGATAAAGTGATTTTGCAGCACGATAATGCTCGACCCCATGTTGCGCAAGTGGTCAAGAAATACTTGGAAACATTGAAATGGGAAGTCCTACCCCACCCGCCATATTCTCCTGACCTAGCTCCTTCTGATTATCACTTGTTTCGATCCATGGCACATGGGCTAGCTGACCAACACTTCCGGTCTTATGAAGAAGTAAGAAATTGGATAGAATCGTGGATCGCTTCAAAAGATGTCCAATTTTTTCAACACGGGATTCGTATGCTGCCCGAAAGATGGGAGAAAGTAGTGGCCAGCGATGGACAATACTTTGGATCCTAAAGGTATAATTAGTTTTTTACAATAAAATCGCGAAATTCGGAAAAAAAACGGCGGAAGCAAAGTTGTACACCTAATAATTTTTGAAATATTATTGAATTTGTATGAAACTTGGCACTCAGGGGTTTTGTAACATGAGAAACTTAAATTTTATCTAAGTTTCGTCTAAATTCGAAACTATACTGCGTGACATAGAAAAGAGAACACCCCGTAAAAATGGTTTAATTTAAATAATTTTTGGTATGCATGTTTGTTTATATGTATAGCAGAAACGATCAAAATTTCACTCATATTTATCTACGTATTTACGAGTTATTCGGAATTTTAGGTTTTTTTTAAATATAAAAATTGCAATAAAATATCAACAATACAACTGGAAAATAACATTTATTGGAGTGTAGTGTGCTCAGAAACTGCGTAGAGATATGCCTAGAACCAGAATAGAGCGAAATTTTCATCGATTGAGCGAGTTTGAGAGGGGTCGAATAGTGGGTCTACGAGAGGCTGGTCTGTCATTTAGGGAAATCGCCACTAGATTGAACCGTAGTGTAAACACTATAGTGAGATGCTGTCAGGGATGGTTCGAAGAAGGGCAAACAGGCAGAAGAACAGGTACTGGACGACCTCGAAGAACTACAGAACGCCAAGATCGCCGACTCCGAATTATGGCCCTAAGAGATAGGTTCGTCTCGTCGAGGACGCTGGCGGATCAGTGGTTCGCTGAGTATGGAAGGCCCATTGGGATACGAACCATTTATCGCCGCATAAGAAGTTTTGGATTGATTTCCTACCGTCCCTATCTCGTGTTACCCCTCACCTTAAATCATCGTCAAAATCGACTACAGTGGTGCCAAGAACGGATACATGGGACTCTGGAATGGGATAACATCGTGTTTAGTGACGAATCCAGATTCTGTTTCGGTATGCATGATGGTCGGGCAAGAATACGAAGGAGACGGGGTGAAAGATGGGATCCTCAGTTTGCAATACAGAGGCATGTCCATCAGACTGTTGGGGTAATGGTTTGGGGTGCCATTGCATATGGTAGCAGGTCACCTTTAGTTTTCGTCAGAGGCAGTATGACAGCCCAGCGATACATCCAAGAAGTCCTGGAACCTCATCTTGTGCCTTATCTGGAAACTCTTGTTGATCCAGTTTTCCAACAAGACAATGCACGACCACATGTGGCTAGAGTGACTATGGACTTCTTCCAACAAAATGCAGTCAATTTGCTACCTTGGCCACCTCGATCTCCAGACCTCTCACCGATCGAACATGTATGGGATATTATAGGTAGAAGGTTGCATAATTTACCCCATCCCCCGCAAACCCTAGCGATGCTGTGTCATGCTGTCCAGTTAGCCTGGAATGAGATCCCCCAAGAGGACATCAATCACCTCATTAGATCCATGCCTAGACGTGTACAAGAATGTAAAAGACACCGCGGAGGACCGACAAATTATTAAATTTTTTTTAGTTTTTAACAATTAAATTTGTTCAACTTTTTAATGAAGTATTTGTTTTGGCGTAAACAACATGCATACCAAAAATTATTTAAATCAAATCATTTTTACGGGGTGTTCTCTTTTCTATGTCACGCAGTGTATTTGAAAAATTACTTAGAAAAACAAAAGTAAAAATACAATTTTAACACCCTGTAGCTCGAAAAGTAAGGCCTTGCGGACCCATGCTTATATGGACTTTTTATCTTAAAAATACCCGAGGAATCGTCCTGTGAAATATCGGACGTTTACTAAAAACACTCTATATGTACTTTATAATTTTTTTAGAAATGTTTTCCGATAACTCTGATATGAATAGAGATTATGTTCCAAGTAGCAGTAGTAGGAGTGCAAGCACCGGTTGAGGTTGGGAAATGAAGAAAAAGAGTGCGTAAAATTGAGAACTGGAAAAAGAATGCCTCAAAACTTTGAGGAAACAGTGGCCAGGAATATGTTAGTTGCAAGGGCAAAGTACATTGTGCAAAATTAGTAAAAGCATATTACTATACATGCAGATACAAATGTGCAGAACATTTTTCGGAGGAAGTTAGAAACACAATTTTTACTGATTATTGGAATATTGGAAAGAAATCTAATGGATGGAATCTACAGAGTGCCTTTATTACATCATGCATTCAAAGTAATACTCCAAAAACAGACCGTCAAAAGAGTATTAGTACATTACAGAGACGTGATCTTAAAAAGCTTATGTCTAAAGTTTGAGGATGCTCAGTTGGTTTGTATTTGTTTTGGAGTCGTTTTTAGCGAACACTTTTAAAGATTTTATAAGCATGGATAAAATTGGTCATCAATACGTGATTCAATACTTTCATTTAAAAGGCCTTAGTTCATCCACCCTCAAAGCTGAGTTAGATTCTACTCTGGGAGAATCTGTCCTTCGTCAACAACTATAAAATATTGGGTGGCAGAGTTTAAACGTGATCGTGCGAACTACCAAGATGAAGTCCGCAGTGGTCTACCTAATGAGGTGACCACTCCAGAAATTGTAGTGAAAATTCATAAATATGTACTGGAAGACCGTCGGTTAAAATTGCGCGAGTTGGCAAACATGACAGGTATTTCAAAAAATACTGTACATCGTATTTTGATCGAAAAATTGGATGTTAGAAAGCTGTGCGCAAGATGAGTGCCGCGATTACTCACAATTGAACAAAAAGGGAGTGTTTGGCAAAGTTTCACAGCAATATGTATAGCCGAGTTTTTTTGTCGATTCATAATCATGGATGGGCCCATCATTTCGCATCTGAAATGAAGGAGCAATCAAAACAATGGACTCGAAGGGGAAAATCAGCTCTAAACAAGGCGATAGCCGTTCCACCTGCAGGGAAAGTAATGGCGTCAGTTTTTTTGTAATACACGTGAGATAATTTTTATTGACTATTTTCCTAAAAGAAAAATGATAAATGAAGAATATTATACAAATTTATTGCAGCGTTTAAGCAAAGGAATTAAGAAAAAGCGACCCCATTTGGTAAAAAAGAAAGTCTTGTTTCATTAAACGCACCAGTCCACTTACCGTCATCGTGACGGCTAAAACGAATCAACTTGGTTTCGAACTTTTCTTTACCCGTCCTATTCGCCGGATTTAGCCCCCTCAGATTATTTTCTATTTCCAAACTTAAAAAATGGCTCGGTGGAAAGAGATTTGCCAACAATGAAAAAATGGAATCCGAGGTTGATGCCTGTTATAAAACAGTCGAAACTTCTCACTATTATTGTATAAACAGGGGATAGAAGCCATAAGACATCACTAGTAAAAGTGTGTTAATCTCAATGAAGACCACGTTGAGAAGTAATGAAATATTTTCCATTTTTTTCTTCTGGGGTCGTAGGTTAAAGTTTACATGGCGACGCGATATTCTAAATCAGCCCTGAAACTAAAATCGAATCAATTTTTATTTTCATAGAATATTCGTTGCAAAAAGTGGAGCGAATAGCCACGAAAACGCAGTAAAACGCCAATCTCCATAGGGTTTTAGATTCCGTTAAAAATCTCGTGTACCTTTATCTCTTGGTCCGTGAAAATATTATTTCATTATTTAGTGGTTTATGCAATTTATTTACTCAGAACGGCATATTTTGAACATATTCCACTACGCCAAGCTATAAGTCAGCTTAACATAAACCATAATTTCTTGTTGACAACTCAATTACTATACCGTTCCTGCTTCTCATCGGTACCTTTCCACATTAACGACTCGCGTAAGTTATTCCAAAATATTTGTATATCTTTTTCCAGTTAAGCATCTACGAACCAAGTACCCATTTCTTTTATAATTGATACCACACATCCTCGCATATCTTTTGCACCTGTTGAAAGCGGACTTTTGATTGCACAATCTACTTAAAAATTTTCACTTCTATATGTGGCTTATTAACAAATCTGATGCCTGAGTGTCACAGTATTCTCGAGATGAATGCATGTTAATCATTACGTCAATTCCTGCTAATAAGACGGAGTAATAGCAGATTTGAGGACAGCCCTATTTTTATGCTGACTGGCCACTCATTTCAACATCATTAATTTTAAATGAACTGGAGATGTAAATTAAAAACACTTGAAGGCTCTTCAAGTTCGGGCTGATGGAGCGATAATTAACCAATAACACTGGTACATTGGATGGAAAGTACCATGACAGGAGGAAACGAGACCGATAACATGACTGAGCAATAAATCTATATGGGTATTATGCAGCAAAGGTTTTAAATTTAGTCTAAAGTGGGTCAAAATTATAAATTTTGAACCACACAATTTTTCCGATTTTTAGCAATAATCAGGTATCGCAGCCTGGAATAATGCGAGCGCATGAAGCTATGCAGTTAATTGAATTCATCTATCCGTAACGGTCAATAATCAGAGATTAATTTCTTGGTTAAATGCATCATTTTATTGTAAAGTGTAATTATTGTAATGTGCTCCAGGAGTGTACAATTTCAGTGGCACGTGTAAATTTATTAGCTTGCAATTATAATTATTAAGATCATTATCTCATTACCGATGCTTAATTTGCGATTTAATTTAAATGGTTATTAAGATTAATAACTTAATGCAGGGCCTTACGAGGCAATAAAACAATCTCTTCAGAGACAACCTCAGTCGCATTTTCTGTTTATTAATGTCGCGTATTTAAAGAAATTTCAAACCGAATTGTTTGTGGCTGGTGCTGAGTAAAAGTCGCCAGAAGCCGCTGTGAGAACCGAAAAACACTTAGCGAAAAAACTGCTTTGAGCCAGACTAAATTAACAACCATAATGAGCATTAAGCCTACAAATTAATATGCAATAAAACGATATTTATTGCCTAATTTTCTCATAACTTTATGAGTTTTAGGCAGAAAAATATGCCACACTTTGTAGAGCCATAACTTCTAAAATTCATGAGATTCATTAAACCTAAGAACGCCATAACTATGCGTTTGAAACGCGCCGATTTCTTATTTCTCTGTTATAAAATGTAGAATAATGATCATTTTTATCACATTTTTAAGATATTAATTCTGTTTTCGCAATTATTTTTTTCAATTTGTATAGAACTGTTTCTTAAGCTCATTCCAGCACATACAGGATGTTCGGAAAGATCATGTCATAAATTCTAGGGGTTATAGAAGAGGCTAAAATAATGCTAGTACTTCATATAAAAAAATTCCTGGCGGTCTTCGTTACCAAGTTATTAGTTTTCAAAGTAAGAAGTTAGAAAAAGTATTTTTGTTGTAACTTTAAACCATTATTATGGTAACATTGAAAGTTGGACGGTTTAAATAGCTCATAGTTATGCTTATTTTCACACGTAAACCGATGTTTCATATATCTTCCTTATACAGGGGAAGTCAAAACTTTTCATTTAAATTCATCTATTTTTTTAGTGAGTTGACGAAATCAATTTTTTGTCTCATGAATTGATTTCTCCATAATTTTCCTACAAAAAAGATATACCTTGTTTTAATCGATATCTTGTATCGTTTTTGAGAAAATCGCATTCTATTATCATCATATACCATACATTCCAACAATTTGAAATGAAATAAAATAGAAGGTTTTTACAAAAAAAATTATATGTATCACAGCTAAAGTTACCAAAAATGTTAAATATGAGCATCTTGGGCTGCAACACATTTTCTAAAGTTTTCTAAACATCTCCTTTGTACGCGAAATAACACGTGGTGATCGTTTCTAATAGAGTTCGCAGTCGTGAGAATACGATTTAACAGCTCATCTATATTGTTAACGGGCGTTTAATAAATCAAACTTTTGAGATGACCCCAAAGAAAAAAATCCAGTGGATTAAGATCGAAGGATCGAGGTGGCCATGGAATAAAATTTATGATATGACCTTTCCGGACACCCTGTATAAGATGATTCAAAACCGAGATCAAACTTCTAGGGATTATTCAGTACAACAATAGAAGACATTTCAGTGTAACAACCCATGCCCGGAAATGCCTCCCTAACGCGCTACGGCCTTCTACAAGACGTCCTGCTGGAACTTCGTGACAACGTCCCATTAAACGTTCGACGGCAAAGGTGGCTGCAACATGATGGTGCGCTTGCACACTTTTTTATTTAAGTCCGTCGGTATTTGGATCGTCAATTCGGCCAACATTAGATCGGCAAAGGTGGTCCAGTTCTGTGACCCTCTAATTCACCCGATCTAATACCTTTAGATTTTTTGCTGTGGAAACACGTAAAGTCTCTGGTTTATGAAACGTCCGCGGAAACACAACAAGACTTGAGTGCACGAATTATTGCGGCATTTGAACTCGTTCAAAACGATGATCAAATTCTTAGCCAAATCTGCAGGAACCACATACGCCGTTTAAACAGGTATAGTGAAGCTTAAGGACGACATTTTTAACAATTACTGTAGTGTTATTTTGTGTAAACAAAATAAAATGAAACTTACTAAAACTCGATAAAACACATTTTTACACATAACTGCCTTAAAGCATGATAAGGCTGTAACCCTTTTGGAAAACATTTTCGGACATGGGTTCTCGTATTTAAATGTTTTCTATTATGGCACAGAGTAATCCCTACCCTAAGTTTGTTTCCATCATTCTGAAACCCCCTGTATAGGGCAGCCCGCACACGTTTAATGTCACCACAAAACACATACAATGGAAAGTACCCTGGTACCTGCCACAAAGTTTGTGTGCAAACATAACCATTGACACCTTAACCTCTGGTCTTTGTATGGAAGTAAAGCGGGAACGGTACTTGTTTTCTCGCGTTGTTGATATTCTGTCAACGTTTTTATCGTTTGTGTACATACATATGCGGCCCCGGTTTTCGGTCTACAAACCTTTTTTCCTCCTACTCATGTCTTTCTTATACCGCAAACAATAGATGGTACCAAAAGAAACACGCAGTGGCGTAGGTATCAGCTAAAAAGCCACCCATGCACCTATAGTAGATGACAACTTTGTATCCCATCAGAACCGGCCTTACCAAGTTTGGTACCCAGGGCGAAATTTTTAAATCAAACTCTCAAGAAAAACCGTCTACCAGAAAAGCCCGCCGGCCTTCCTGGTCTGCCGCACTGGGCCATCGCCCAACCTTGCCACCTTCTCATGAAGCCGCTACTGGATCCCATAAAAATTGTTAGTTGCCTAGAAGAGCTGACATTGACCAGCGAACTTGAAAAAATCATTTTCTATTGGTGTGTGTGAATGTTTCCTGTCGATGTACATATGCACAGGGCGTTTCAGAGTTAACTGTATGCACATACGCTACCAGAGGCTAGAATTCTTCCCCTTAATTCAAATTCATCCATATATTGTAGGTAAATCTCGATTCATTTTCGAGATACAGGGCGTTTTCTTTTTTTGTTACTCAATGATTTTATAGTCATAACTTTTGTCTTACTCGCTATAACTAATTCAAATTGTGTGGGAAGTCGCGTCTTAACATGCACTCAAAGATGCCATCACCAGAGTTTATAAATTGCAAGTCTGGACTAGGAAATAGTCTTTATAGAAATTTTTATGAATTTGGATACTTTATATATTATTTTCTTTAAAACCATATGGAGCCTTCAATAAAGCGTTAAAAGCTGTCTTTACCACATTAGTTTCATAATTCTCATACGTATCATTTTGACTCCATAACAAGACATTTTTCGAAAAAAATTCAAAAATTTAATAATTGTTCGAAATAAACGCCATCTTTGTGTTGTAACAACGAAAAATTTAATTAACTAATCACAATTACAACACAATAAAAAAAACAGTTACAAGAGGTGTTCAAAATGACTACCAATTGCTTGCAATCTCATCCATTCGTTTTCTAGATACAGTATTTTTTAGTTTTTTAAATGGGTTTGAGTTTATTACTCAAGTAGGCTTTTCCTTGTTGCTAAGTAACGCCAGATCTATGACAAGCTTATTAATAATTTTGTTTTGTGAAAGCCATTCTTGATTACTTCTTTTGATTCTGAATTTGATTTCTTTGAGCATCGAATATTTTATCGTGTCATGATGCCTGATTAATTTGCAACACAAGAATATGCCGGCATAATTTTTGCGTATGGTTTTTGCAACGATAATGGAGGAGTAGCAGTTTGTGAGCATGAAAGATGTTTTCCCAATCGTAGCTTGCCCAACCATTGAACATTTGGAAATATATTTAGTTACCTGCGAGAATACGGCTGTTGTCCCACACTTAAAAATAATGAATATGCTGACCATGACGATGAGGTTCAGTTAAATGGAAACACAATTGATATGACAGAAAACCATCTAGAAATAAGCACTAAAGAAATTAGTCATACACTTGGTGTAACTCATGTTAAGGCTTGGCATACTTTAAACAGAACAGGTTTATATCTATCTCATGTGCAACAAGTCCACAGACTTGAACTTATGGATGAAGTAAATCGAGCAACGTTCAGTCCATGGATCATACAAAGTTAGAGAATTCATTAAAGAATTCTTTTTTCGGATGAAACTTTATTAACTAAAGACGGCATCGTCAACTTGAGAAATGATCACAGGTGGGCTTTGCACAATTCACACGCAGTGAGGAAATATTACATTCCCCATACGAGTCTAGTGTGAATGCTTGATGTGGACTGATAAACAGTCACCTAATAAGCCCATATTTTTTCCTGAAATCCTAACTAGCGCGATTTATTTCGGCTTTCTGCGAAATGTATTACTTCTTCTTCTCGAAAATATGAATGTCAGAGGTATGTGATTCCAACAGAAGCGTTATCCCATTTAAACGACCAATTACAGGATTTTTGAATGCTCCTTACGAAAAGCGATGGATTAGACGTCGTGATCCGCATATATGGCCTGCTATATCGCCAGATTTTAATCCATTGGATTATTATTTCTGGGGGCATTTAAAATCTGAGATTTATGAACGAGAGATAAACACAAGAGGAGTTCCTTCAAGAGATAAATGACTGCTGTGCCATAATTAGAAATAATCCCGACATTATACGAAAGGCAATGAGGCAACTTTCACTGCGAGCAAGAAAAGGCATACAGGTAAATGGCAATAATTTTGGACAACTTTTGTAACTGTTTTTTTCGTTATGAACATAATTATAGCAAGTAGGTCACAAGTTATGACTATAAAGTCATTGAGTAAAAAAAAAAGGAAAACGCCCTGTATCTCGAGGATGAATCGAAATTTACCTACAAATGGGTAAATTTGAATCATGGTGAAGTACTCTAATCCTGGTAGCGTATGTACAGTTAAGTCTGAAACACCCTATATATGACTTCTCAATTTTGCCTCAAAACTACGTAGGTATTTTTCTCTCACTATTCACCTGGAGCATTGGCAATAATTATCAAACATGTGAAGGGTACTAGATCAGGTGTAATAACACTTCAAGAGCCATCAGGATACCGATTTTGCATTCAGTGAAAACATCTTGTTTGATGCACTGCCAAACTTTGAAGACTACCTGATTGCTTTATCTTATTGTGCACTTGTTAAATTCTTTCTAAAATTTGATATCGGCAACTTCGCGTTTGGCATTTGTCTCCAGCAAATAGAAACTCTATTCAATTATATCTGTCATTAGGGCCATTAATGACACTGAGCGGCATTGCCAAACTTTGGAAAAATGCAGTAACTTCAGGATTTTCGACGGGACGATTTTTTATTTTTTTAAATGGAAATATCGAATAACCTTCGTGGAGGTGTTAAAAATATGTCACGTTTGTATTCATCACACCACATGTGGATAACGGAAGCTCTAAAGAAACTACCATTCGTATTACCTTTCATTAAACTTTATGTTGATGACACCATTCTTGCTCGCCAGATGGGTTGGGTGGACGATGTACTTCAGCAATTCAGTGAGTTTCATCCGAGGATTAAATTCACGGTCGGTTATGTTGATGAAGGCAATTTGAAAACAAACTGGTATGTCAAACCTACCGCGCTCCTGGTAGGGTTCTTAATTAATTGTCCAACAACGCTGTTACCCATGAACGATTCGGAACTTAATTTATATACGTCATTTATCTTTAATAGTCCCTAGTTTGTGGGAAAAATGATCGCCGCATTTAAATTATTCTTACGGATGATGATGGAAATAGCTCCTGCGGATGTTGGTAAGTCGCGTGTTTCCAAAATTGAAAAACAAATTGCGGTGTGCTGAAGCGGTGTGGTAAGATACACGCCGATGCTGTTCACTATTTTAAATTTCCGCATATCATGGACCTTTCAAATGAATCCCAAAAATGCTTGGAATCCATTTTTTTATGGAGTCAAAGATCTGAGCGTAAATGGATGACTTTCGTTTTTTCTAGCGGTTGGCAGGCTTCAATAACTCCTTCTGTACAGGGTGATTCAGACTTACGGGGTCAAATTTATAGCGATTATCCAGCGCAACAATAGAAGATATTTATAAGAGTATAAGAATCCATGTCCGGAAATCTCTCTCTAATGCGCTACGGCCTTATTATGCTTTCAGACAGTTATGTGCAGAAAAGAGTGTTTTATCGAGTTTTAGTACATTCATTTTAATTTGTTTATACAAAATAACATTACCGTAATTGTTTAAAATGTCGTCCTTGAACTTCGCCAGTTTGGACAACATTCAATCGGTAAAGGTGGTCAATTCCGTGGCCCCCTAGGTCACCCGATCTAACGCTTTTAGATTTTTTTCTTTTGGGACATGTAAAATCTCTGGTTTATGAAACGCCAATGGAAACAGAGCAAGACCTGACTGCACGAATGACTGCGGCATTTGAAATCGCTGGAAACAATTATCAAATTTTTAGCCAAGACCGCAGAAACCATATACAATCATATACAAAGTTCATCATATATACAGTGTCTCAAAAAAAAACAGGAGAAGTTATAACTCGGTTATTGATGAACGGATTTTGATGAACTAAAAACCAAATAAATATTTTTTTTCAGACTACTAAGTAACCTTAAAGTTGATTTGTTTTTAATTCAACTTTTTCTGCTTCAGATGTCAACTTCAGAATTTTAAATAGAACTCCATATTTTTTTACATTTTTGATGGAAAATATTTTTCTGAATTTAATGATGTAAAATAAATTAGTGTTAAAACAATTTTTAACTAAAAAAATTGAACAATATGAGCTATGTAACCATCTGTATCATTATGGGGCCATCTGCGTTATTTTGGGGCCTTCTACATTTCATTCCAGCTTATCCTATTGTATCATCTTGTACAAAAACGTTTGGCGCCATGAACAAATGGCGCCTATGTGATATCCAGTAAAAAGGGACAAGATAAAGCCGCTCTTAATTATTGGAACACATCATTCTTCCTCATACTTTCCTGTGAGCAGTTATGCTATAAGTCTATAGAAAAAGTTCAGTTAAAAACAAATCAACATTAATGTTGCTTAGTAATCTGAAAAAGATAATTTTATTTGGTTTTTAGTTCATCAAAATCCGTTCATAAATAACTAAGTTATAGCTTCGCCCGTTTTTTTAAAAACCTTGTATATGGAATAACGGCAATAACTTTTTAAATAATTTTTTTATCAAAAAATGTTTCAAGTAAAATTTATAACGCTAATTTGTTATTACTTTTTGTTAACTTTAAACTTCTTTTTCTGACTCCATATCATTTCAACGAAGTCCAATTTTAGTTCTTCAAATAGAGCTCTGTATTGCCGATTTGTTTCATGGAATCTACACTTATTTGCACATACAGACATATCAAATTTTATTAGACTTAGATTAAAAAAATTTCGAAAAAAAATTCATTTTCCTTATTTTATTCAAAAAAATTAAATTCGATCAAAAAAGCAAAATAACAAATTATAACTTACTTATAAGAATTAATTGTTATTTAATTCTCAAAGCATTTGCTGAAAATGCCTTCTGTCGTTATCCAAACATGGCGCTATTCTTTGCATAAATAATCTTGTCACCTGAACATAGACATTTTGCCTGATTGATTGCATTGCATCGCCGATACGAGCCTTCAAGTCATCTATGTTATTTGGCCGATCCTTATAAACTTGATCTTTTAAATGGCCCCGAAGGAAATAGTCACCGGTATTTAAATCAGGTGACCGGGCTGGCCACTGTATTTCACCGAGCAGAAATGCATGCTGCTTTTTTGAATTAAAAATTGGAATTTGTGGAACGCTATTTACTTGACTTTTAAAAACTACAGAGGATGTTTTTGTTATTTTGCTTTTCCGCCCAAATTCGATTTTTTTGAATAAAATAGTATAAGCAAAATAACTTTTTTCTAGAAATTTTTTTTTCTAACCCCAATAAAATTTGATATGTCTGTGGGAGCAAATAAGTGTATATTCCACAAAACAAGTCGGAAATACAGAGCGATGTTTGAAAAACTAAAGTTGGACTTCGTTGGAATGTTATGGAGTAAAAAAAAAGTTCAACGTCATCAAAAATTGACAACAAATTAGCCTTATAAATTTTACTTGAAAGTTTTTTGATAAAAAAATTATTTAAAAAGTGATTGCTATTATTCCCTATGACGCACCCTCTATGTACAACCTATCAAACTTCTCCCACTTAGCAACTTTTCTATCAAGTCGACCCGCCACTCTCAGCTATTCAGATCCTCTATCTCTTTGCATTGATTTGCCTTTCAACCCCTTTTCTTCAGCTCAACGCAGGCAGCACTCGGTCCTAAACACCTAATCATCTCTCACCAGACCAGCTGCTTAATTTTTTCTTCAAATCCGGCAAAATTACAAATCATCGGAATTCTAATTGGCATCTGGTCGCGTATTAATTACACCGAAGCGACTTTCTTGTCTTTCGGACCTCACGTGAACCCATTAATATGCCAAAAACTGGATTTTATTGAAACGTAAACTGTCGTTTAATGTTTTACGACGTGGATTTTCATGTTTGCCCAACTCATTATACCAGATAATAAAATTTCTTCGGGCTCCTTCAGTAGATAAGTTAATTCCGTTTGACAATAAAGACGTCGCTTATTAAGCGACTCGGAAAGTGTCAACAAGGGCTCCCGGTTTAATTGCACGCATTGTATGGTAATTTGGGGCTCTCGCTAATTATATACCTATAAGACATACTTCCATAAATTATCATTAACGCGTTTGTCACAATTTTCAATTCACGAGAGTATTCCTTCGCAGATGGACAAAGTAATCGAGGAAGGGGCTTTAAGGCTGCTCATCACCGAATCAACGTGTGATGTTATTCTGAGCTGCAGTGATCATCGGCTGATGGCTCATAAACTCATCCTATCGATCGCCAGTCCGGTATTGAGGGTAAGTTATCAACACCCTCAATGATTTCAACTAAACTCCTTGACCAACTCCAGGAGCTGCTTCAAAAGCATTCATTTGAAGCCACCCCAGTGCTGATCCTGCCAGACATCAAAGGCTCGACAATGTCTCAAATTCTCGACTATATCTACACAGGAACAGTGGTAATTTACACTCTAGAGGAGTTCCTATCGGTGGCCAAATTCCTGAAGATCTCAGTAAATACTCAGGACATTGAGAATAACGTTAAGAAGCGTGATGGCTTCCTCATAGATTATAGCAAAGCTATCGCTAAATCTGACGAGGATAAGGGGAATGATTTGGTTAAACCGAACTTGGACAAGGACTTGACGAAAAAGCCGCAGAAGATGTTACCTGACCTCCTGCCCATCGATTTTGGCTTGAAGAAACCCAAAAACAGAATCTCAGAGGTGGTTGTTCCCAGTCCTTGGTGTCGCAGGGATGAAACGAGTTTTCTTGGCGATCCCAGAGTCGTCTCTCCATCACGCGAGGTTCGTTGAGAAACGATTTCTTAGTAACTGCTTCCTATAGCATCCTTTACTATAGTTTATATCAGTAACGAGTTTATGGCTGGAATTTTAGACCATTAAGGAGATCGAACCTTTTTGTAAGATTTGGTTCTTAAAATACTGCAAGCTTACCACATTTAATCGTTTCCTGACGTGTAGTCTAGCAATTTGGCTCTCGCAGGAGATTGTTGACATAAAATATTAAGTTTCGTTACGACAACTCATTATATGCCTTGATTGAGCTAATTAAAATGCCAATTTATCCTATGTGTGCTCGATAAATTCTTTAAACTGCCCCGGCAGACACAGGTATTCTCTTAAATCAAACAAAAATTTTACTGAAATTCTACGATAATTGCTTCTGCCTTAACTCGGCTTTCAAGCCTAAAAGTATCTCGGCTATTAATTGCCGACATTAACAGAGTCGTTCGTTAAGTCACTATTAGCAAAACTATGTGAATAGGTTTCAAAAGTACCTACGCTCAAAATATGCAAATTTAACCATTCCTTTCTAACTAATTTCCTAAATGGATGAAAATTAAGTATCAACAAATTCGCATCAAGTGTCCGAAGGTAAATACTAATAAAGAAGCACTACCGACAGGTATGTCTGGTATTCTAAAGCTAATGTATGTTAACTATACAAGGTATAACATATCATTATGGGAATATTTCGGGAGATGATGGTGCTCTGCAAACTAATTAAAAAACATTGTTTTTGTGGTTTTTTCATGTCGAGCTACGCCACTGAGGTGTACGTATTAGGCACAATTTTAGGTCAGAATTATGGGGACAAATACTAATTTGTCATTTTATTGAGCACTTTTTCTTTTAAAAGCAATTTAAATACCGAAAAACAGTTTTTCCCCATTTATCTTCTGTTAAGGTTCCTTCGATAAACGAAATCACGAAAACAACAATTTGGTTTACGAAAGTGGACTATATTAATTTACACTTATTTCAATAATGACAAAATGGTCTAAGTATGAAGCGGGAGTTGGCTTACCTGGGCAGGTCATGAACTATGTTTACGATCACATGTCTAGAGTGAGCACTGGTCAAAAGGGCAAAACTACTACGCTCATCCCTTAAGTACTAAACCTGAGGAGCTCTAACTAGGGGCCCACCACTACCAGGCCGTACCTGATGCCATAAATAGCAGCTATCGGGTGAATACCTATACAAATCGCTCTTATTGGAGTATTGCAGATCGCGGCAATGGTCCAATTTAGAAAGCTTCTTTTAACAAGTAGCGTATTTCTCAGCCATATAGAGTCCTTCCATATGGCCTGATGGGTACGGTTGTCTGGCACCCAGATGGAATCCTCTAAACAAATATCGATATACATGGGCGTAACTTAAAGGACGAAAGTAAGAATAAATTAACTAAGCAAAAACCTAAAGTCCTTAACATCTTCCGTTCGTCAAATGGCAACATGGTGGCTCATTGCGATTTTCTAAAAAATTATTTTTTCCTGGATTTTTTGATACAAAACGTAATGTGTGTTCATTTAGAAATGAACCATTAATTCATTAAAAACATCCAAATTTTTAAAAAATACGTTGACCGTGGAACATCTCTGTATTCTTGTGGGTATCAACAAGTAATTAAATGAGCAATGAACCATCATGTTGCCATTAAAAAACGGAAGATTAATGGGAAACATTGTTTTTCGGTATTTAAATTGCTTATAAAAGGAAAAGTACTCAATAAAATGACAAATTAGTACTTTCCCCATAATCCTGACTTAAAATTGTGCCTAATACGTATACCTCAGTAGCGTAACCCGACATGAAAAAATGACAATATATATACAGGGTGTCCCAAAAGTAATGGGACAAAGAGAAACGGCAGATTCCTAACATCAAAATATTAAGATCCAGCGTAATTGTTGTATTCCGAAAGTTCATATTAACAGAGATACAGGGTGTTAAAGTTTAAAGTTTATTTTTGATTTTTTTTCATATCTTTAACATCTTTTGACTTATGGTACTAAAATTTGGTATACGGGGGTTTTTGGACTTGGGAAACTGGTTAGGACTGTCGGTTTCATTATCTCTAATAGGGGGCGCCACTTTAAAACGTCTTGGCTAGTTAAAACGGCTCTAATTTTTTTCTACGTAGCTCCAGTGGCCCCATTAATTAAAATTATTATTCTGTTTAAAATTCTAAACAAAAAAGATATACTTATTAGAAATCTTAAAATTTGACCGTTTTCGAGATATTTGGCACTTTAATAACGTTCATAATGTAATAATGGTATGTGCGCTACGACTTAATTAATACCCAGATAATTTAAAGACTAATAATTTTTCGTCCATTGAAGTTTGTTTGAGCGTAACAACACACCATATCTCGCATCTCTGCAGTTGAAAATAGATTATGTCTCGGCATAATGTGCAATACGTTACAACTAACAGAAAAACTTCAATTTCAGTAAATTTTGAAGAAAAAATTAATAGCGATTTTGACAACCTACTACTTTGTCACTGACAAACAGGTATTCAGTTTAAAAATGGCGCCCATGTAAATTTACTTCGTTTGACTTCGCCAGTTTTCGGCTCTATCCCATGAGGTATTAATCTAGGGAATATCTCGAAAACGGTCAAATTTTCAGATTTCTAATAAGTATACCTTTTTTGTTTAGAATTTTAAACAGAATAATAATTTTAATTAATGGGGCTACTGGAGCTACGTAGAAAAAAATTAGAGCCGTTTTAACTAGCCAAGACGTTTTAAAGTGGTGCCCCCTATTAGTGACAATGAAACCGACAGTTCTAACCAGTTTCCCAAGTCCAAAACCCCCGTATACCAAATTTCAGTACCATAAATCAAAAAATGTTGAAGATACGAAAAAAAATCAAAAATAAAATTTAAATTTTAACACCCTGTATCTCTGTTAATATTAACTTTCGGAATAAAACAATTGGGCTGGATCTTAATATTTTGATGTCAGGAATCTGCCGTTCCTCTTTGTCCTATTACTTATGGGACACCCTGTATATATTACATAAAATGATATGTATTTTTAGACTAAAAATGACCTCTGGATCCCAAAAAACAACAAATTTATAGGACATTACATTTGAAAATCGAAAGTTGAGGATAGATAAACATCATTAATGTCAATCAATCGGCTATATTCTCATATAGCTTACCTCCAAATTTCGACTTTCTAAGTTTAAAAACAAAAAAGTTATAAGGACAAGCAACTTTCTTGAATCACTCGGTATATAGCATTTCGTATTAAATTTAATATTGCTTAATAGCGAAGTACCGTAAGGAAAACTTTTGCTTTTCAACTATCTATTAGCAACCAATTTTTAAACTTTTAATTTTCTTAGAAGCACGAAGACAGCAACAATAACAACTTTCAAGTGGGAGGTATCAAGAAATCATCCAAATGCCTGGACACTATAATCAACAACTTGTACCTGAACAATCCAGAAATCCGGAAAGAAATGCTCGAAATTAATTCAGCTATAGAAAAGCCCCATGAGTCTAGTTGTTATCCATACGTAACACCTCCTCAAGACAAGATAGAATTGCCCAAATTCACCAACTTCCCCTTTTCAAGGCATTTGACAAACCTCTCACATTTTGGCCAGAAAACTCTGGACCATGAAGATTTTTCCAACGAAGTTTCCACTCAGAATTATCCAGAATGTTCCTCTTCAAGTAATGTGCCCAGAACTGAGGACTCGATAAAGACTAACGAGTGCGCGATAAGTGACAATTATTCCAATCACCCTTTAGTGAATAGTGGCGAGTCCAGTAGTGAGGACAAACATGAGGACGATAAGAAAGGTGCGAAGAAGAAGTTGTTCAAATGCGAAGAGTGCGGGAAGTGTTTTAGTCAGTTGAGAAACTACAAATATCACAGGTAATTACCGTAAAAACCGTCTTGTTCCTGATGCTTATAATATCTCTACAAGACAAGAACATGTTGATTTCCTTACACGACTCGCATTACAGCAGTCTGAAATTTTCCATCCTTATTTCCCGATTCTGATTACGTGAACTCACACAAGATGCAAAACACAATATAATGCCTTTGGCCTGCTTCTCTCGAAACCATTTTCTCTGTTACCTTGTGTATTGCTTATTTTTGTTGTTTTATCGAAAACGTGGCTTCCTACTTTCACCCTTGTAGTCTTCAAATAAAACATCCTTCCCAACCAGCTCAGAAAGGCTATCGATAGCCTCGACCTACCTCTACCTGGGACTAACTTGTGGCTCATAGAGTCTCTTCACATTCGTCCCATCAAAGTGCATGTGCATCAAATTTATATGTGTATTAATACACACATAAATGATTAATCCACAAGACCTACAATATTTATAAAATCTTGGTGTCGAAATTTTTGTTGAGCTAAATACCTCTCATTAACCACTTATGCTGCTGAGGGACATACCCTGTGGACACGAGTGTTCCTCGTGAAAAAAAACTTCAAACGATTTTTTGGAGCTAAACACATTACGAAACCTGTAACAGGAAAGTCTCAAGGTGGCCCTCGATTCTCCGAGTTTCGTTGAGATCGATCTATACTTGCGACCTGCATCGTCTACCAGCTGAGCGAAATAGCATTTTTCGATTTTCCTACGCCACTGCTCCTGCCCCCCCTCAACCGATCGGCTTCACACAAACATCAGGAGAAACAAGTAGAACAGAAATTATGACCGATAATTAAATAAAAAACATGTTTATGTAAGGTCAAGCTACGCTCGTTTATAACTAAACACCGTTTACTTTTGATTAACAAGAACGAGTTATTATTTAATCTTTGAACTTAACTGATGTTGATACTTGCAGATCCATGCATGAAGGCACCAAAGAATTCTCAGCAAGATGCCCTGAATGCGATAAAACTTTCAATGACAGGGGATACCTTAGCAGTCACATGAAGATTCACAGAGATAGAAAGGAATATGCTTGTCCCCACTGTCCAAAGAGATTCAACCAAAAAGTGGCCTACAATATGCATTTGAGAATACACACAGGTAAGGATACCATGTTCAAGTATAAACATCCAATTTTCTTTAATACTAATATGCTGTTAATGTTCTAATCAAAACAGTTAGGGAATATTTCAAAATATTGTCTTAAAAGTTTTTGGTGCCACATGAAATGCATCAAGACAAATTATATTTGCAGTTTGAAGTATTTTATTGATAAAATAAAGCATTTCTTGTTTGTGTCTTGATTTGACTAGTTGTGATTTGACTAGTTGTGATTTGACTAGTTGTGACAGTCCTGTTTAAAATTGTGCAAATTTGTAAATTAAAAAGCGATGATTATCTCACGTAAATTGAATTCCTGATTTATTAATTTAGTACAAAAATGAATTTTTAATCATTAATATTACCCCCTTTTGCTGCTAAAAAGGCTTGGCATCATGATGGCATTGATTCAATCAAGCTATCAAAGACGTCTTGGGGAATTCCATTCCATTCTTCAATTAAGACATTTCGAAGATCTGAAATAGTTCGAGATGGTAAATTTCTGCTTGCAACATGTCTTCTCAAAGTATCCTAAGTATGCTCAATTGGATTTCCATCTGGAGAATCGGCAGGCCATGCCATTCTCTCAATATTCATTTCATCCAACCAGTCGTTCACGATGTTAGCGCGATGTGGACGAGCATCGCAACGTCGACATCTATAAATGTGAATTGATTGCCTATTGCTCCAGCATAAGGCATTATAATAATTTGAAGAATTTCATTAAGATACCTGTTGGCGTGTAAGGGATCATTGTCAATGAAATAAAGATCTGTATGCCCGCCATGACTAATACCAGCCCATACCGAGATACCGCCACCTTCAAAGTGAGATCTTTTTCTTATAAAGTGATGATTGTTTCATGTTCCGCGTCCACGCTAAATTCGAACACGTCGATTATCAGGTTCTAAAGTGAACCTAGACTCGTCACTGAAGAGTACTCGACCCCAGTCATTACGGGTCCAATTTCGAGGAAGCTCAGCCCATGCTCTTCTTGCTCTTTTATGTTTCACAATCAGTGGAATACACATAATTTGGTTTTCGGGCATACAATCCGACATTGTAGAGTCTATTTCTTATGGTTTGAGTGGGGCATAAGTCTTCCGATACCACGGGCAAATTCGTTTCGTAGAGATGTTGCATCGACATTACGATGTCTTCTCGCGAGCAATTGGTGAAATCGGTCTTCCCTGGGTGTTGTTGTTGATGGCCGACCTTGTCCTGGTCTTCTTCTAACATTTCCTGTTTCAAGAAATCGATTCCACAATCTTGAAACTACATTTTGGCTGACATTAAACACTTGGGCAACATGCGTCTGTGTTCGCCCAGCTTCGAGTTGCCCTATGGCTCGCCATGCCTCAATTTCCATCAAATCATGTTGCTCGTTCATTGTAGGAATAAATTAAATCAAAAAATTGTACACCACCTAATCCTGGGTACAAAAATTCGACTGATACCTAAATAGTACTTAAATGCGCTTTTATACTCTTTGTGAGAATTCAAGTTAAAACCTGTAAAATCGACAGAGACCTACTTTATGCATTATTTTCTTGTTTAGTCCTGTAAAATTACTATTACCCTAAAGGAAATAGGCCAATAAAATTAAATAAAAAATTATATTCATAAATCACATAATATCCCCTAATTGTTTTGAGTAGTGTTCTTCTACGCTTCTACATTCCATAATAAGAATATAATTTAAATATTTTAATGGTAATATTTAAACATATTTTTTTGACTAAAATAAACAGTATTCGCAGTTTACGGTTAAAAATGTAAGGACTCATTAGTTGTTTTTTCAACGAGATTTCTGTGCATTACTTTATACGTACTAAAACTCCCTCGTGATTAAGAATGTAAATAAAATTCCATTTTCGTATAATTCTATGTGTATTTTTGGTGGCGTGAATAATTAAAACACATTTCAAAGGCCCGAAAACTCATGAAAACACTGTACAAACAACATCGGTAAAAGTTAATAAGAGGCGCGTTCCGGTAGATGGCGTTGAGCCTGGCTTGGTTTACATTCCCACTGTTGATAACTAACTACTTTTTAAATTAACTAATATTGTTTGGATGGCGCCAAGCTGAGAATTTTCATTAATGTACATTCACCATTGTCAACAAACTATTATTTATTCATGTCCTACCAAATTTCCATGATGAACCGATCATAAGTAAAACATAGTGTGAGTAACATTCAAATTCGAAAACGTCTTGCTTTTAGCGATTTCAACTAAACAGATTTGCTTCCCCCATACATACCTTTGTTCACAATTTACCGTCAGAAAGCCTTAAATTCGTTGTAAAATTTATTAAATTGTTCTTAAAAGTTTTTACTAGTGTCTCATATAATTTATGAACCCCTCATTTAATTAGTAATTAGACAAAGCGTTTTCATGCGAAGTATGCATAAAACAATAGCGGACCCAGCAAAATGTATTCCCTATTTCAGCATTATAATTATAATTATCGCCCATAAAGTAAAAGCATTTCTACGCAAAATGGCAAATAACAGTAATAGACAAATTCCGCTAATTGGAAGATCAAACAGTTATATAAACTACTCAAACACTCAACGGATTATTTCTAGAAAGAGCAAATAAGGCAGGATGCCCAATATTTGCTTTTGAAAGTAGCCCACTTTCATTGTCTATACGCTGCATAAAATTAGCTTCAATATATTTTTTCATAGGCCTTTCGCTTTCATAATCGCAAGTGTTGATGTCCTGTTGATTTATATGTTTAGGCCCAATTAGACCCAGATTAATAAAGTCATTTGCAAATAAATAACATGGTTTAGTAGCCATTCGACTCGGTACCATTCTTGTTATATTATAGCCTCTCTGGTTTTAATGTAAAATAATCGTCGGAATTGTTTGCAACGCAACAGTTAACCTTGTTGGTTTACTGTTTACTAGGCATTAGGTTTAGGTACCCGCTTCTTATTATGAATTAAATTATTTATTGGTGTCTATTTTCTTTAGGTGTTAAGCCTCATGAATGTCCCACTTGCGGGAAGAGCTTCTCCAGAAAAATGCTCCTCAAGCAGCACCAAAGAGTCCATACCGGAGAACGGCCTTATTCTTGTCCAGAGTGCGGGAAATCGTTTGCTGATCGATCTAATATGAGCTTACATGCCAGGCTTCACACAGGTGAGTAAGGCTTCTCTATTCATCTTTCAGCAACTCCACCATTTTCCTTTTAGGGGTAAAGCCTTACGCATGCACCCTTTGCCCGAAGAGTTTCACCAAAAAACATCATCTAAAGACGCACATGAATTTCCACACTGGCCTTAAACCTTATAGTTGTGAGAACTGCGGCTTGGCCTTTTCGCAGAGCAGCAATATGAGGACTCATTATAAGAAGTGTGTATTGAAGGATCGGTCTGACTTGGTTGCCGAGTGAATGTGAAGATTAAGTGTAGAAGTTCTGTTGAAAATAATTAATCTTAATGGAGACAAAATAAGTGGGATCAGGTCGATTAGAAACAGAAAAATGCCAAATTGAAAGGGAACTTATCGGTAATTGATCACCTATATTGGAAGTATCAGTCAATTAACGGTTGCACTGTGTCAATTTTTGAATTCTTGAAGAATTTAACCAAGAAAACGCAGGAGAAAAACTGCTAAAAAATGTCTTACCGAAAATTAGCAAGAAACGCGTTTCGGTAGATGGTGCTGGATACAGTGCGGTTTACGCTGTCTCTGTGAGCGGTGCAAGCTGAAGGTTTCTTTCGAATATTATTAGTCACCATTGTCAAGAAGATTAAACTAAGCATTTTTTAATACAGAGATAATATTATTCTTTTTATAGATTTGTGGGTTTAAAATTGTTATTCATTTCCATTACATTACTGAGGAGGAATAACCAATTCCACAAATCTTTCAATCTCCGCTATTTCCAATGAGCCCACAATGTTAAGGTTAATATGATTGAATATGATATTGATGTTCGACTTATTTTTATAATAATTTATATTATGTTGATAATTATTTATTACATCTAAATACCTATCAATAAAATTAAGTTCTAAAAAGCTTTATTTTATAAGCAGTATTTCTATACAGACCTGTGATACCTATTTTAGATATTTAAGTAGATGAGTAGCGAATGTAATAATTTATATTCTTATAATACCATAAAAATCCAGAAATTTGTATCTAAGACATATGTTTAAAATGTATATAAAAACCGGCAATTCAAAATGAATACATTTACTTTAAACAATGTTATATGTAAGAGGATTACATTTTTATGTGAAATGCAGTATTTTGACAATGGTTTCTCAATAAATTTGTTTCTTATTACTGAACTAAATCTACAGTTTTTGCACTAAGTATAAATAAAATCTGATTCCCCCTTCTAGCAGATCATGCACAATCAGCTAAAGAATATAAAATTTAGATAGTGTGCATTATCCATGACGATTCAGTTAAGAGAGATTTAATGTTAATATATTAAAATAAACAGTAATTCGACTATTGTGTTCATTATTGACAATGATTATATGTCCTGATTTAGCTGTCCTACTTAAAGCGACAATTTGCACTATTGCAATTAATGTGATAATTTCCTTTGACGTCCTAGCACTAATATGCCAAATTGAAATGTTTTAATTTTGCTCTTCTTGAATTCAATTCGTACAAAGAAAATTAATCTACAATTTTTGAAAACTTTACGCTCGTGCAAGTTAAATGTCTTAAAAAGTATCAATAATTTTCATTGAAAACGTATTCAAAACTCACGTCAATCGAAATTTTCAACATTGTCTACATCTGAGCAGACTACCCTATTAGTTGCTCACTACACCATCTAATGGCCCTAACGTAAATCATTCCTGAAAACACTTAATTAAGATAACCCAAGTGTCAAACAAAACAGCTGATTATGATTTATTTTCCAAGAATTTGTTATTATCAACATTGTATCGTCTAATATAATAAAACCACTAAAATACACCATAAACCTCTCAACTTTCTGCAGCAATTAAAAACCCGATACAGAACTATAAGCCCTATTTCCTAAGATATTTATCACTTCTTATTTTTGTGTCCTACAAGTTTTTATCCCCCAATTGAACTTCAGGATGCCTTTTCCTCCAGTGCCCCCTGAAATAAAACCCGTAGCTCATTTGATGAAGCTGGCAGAAGAACATGAAGCTAGGAACATTGTTGTAGCTTACTGGGGTAAGCCTTAATTCACAACTAAAAGGGTAAACTAAATCAATATTTTGACCTCAGCTCGAATGGCAGCATGTCGACTGGCCCTAAAAATGGTGCCAGGTAAGAAATCTCCTGAGGTCACGGGCCTAATTGGTGAGATTCTAAATTGGCTTGAAAAAACAAAACAAGAGAATAAAGGTAATGATGGCATTACCAATGAAACTGCAGCCCAAGCTCTGATAGAGGAATATGCTTTGAATTTGTTTAGTCATGCTGAGAAGCAGGATGCTGCTGAGATATTTAACAAGTAAGAAATTTTGTGTCTTTGCTAAAAGAACGTTTTATTATAGATCACTTGAAAATTTGCTGTCTTTATATTCCCAGTAAAAGTTGATTTTTTGTACACATGGTAAAGATAATATTGAAGCACAGAGTTGGTCGACTCAATTTTTGATTGTAGATTGTCAATACGAACTGCATCTGCTATGCTTCATAGACCATTTCAAACTCTGGCACTCTTGGTAACCACAAGAAGAAAACATTTAAAGTAATTTTATTTGTATGTTTGATATTTGAATAGTTATCTATGAGGAAAGGTTTGAGTGTAACATTACTTACCCTCCAAACAAGCAGTTAAGTGACAATTTTACATCTAGAAGTGAAAGTATTTTCACTAAGTATTGTGTTCAAAAAGTAAGTTCACTGCTAGTATTGCGGTAGTGTAACGCTCAAGTGATTATCATATTGTAGTGATGATTGATGTAACGATTACATAATGTTATCTATTTTCCTGATAATGTCAAGGAAGGATTTTTGTGAAATTGTGATAGTAAAAGTTGTAAAATAAAAGTACTCTCTGTGCTTAACACAAAAAGGTCCAATTTTACACCTAGTAAGAAAATATGTTATTGAGTTGATTTATTTGACTACTTAAATAATTTAAAAATCAGTTTAAATCACATGTAAGTAATGTTTTGGTATTGTATTTTACTTACAGAAACACAGTCAAGACATTTTACACTGCTGGCATGCTTTTTGACGTCCTTGAACAATTCAGTCTCAGTGAGGACCTACATGAAAAACAAAAATATGCCAAATGGAAGGCTGCCTATATTCATAATTGCCTGAAAAGTGGAGAAAGACCTCAGCCAGGGCCACCCAATTCTGGAGCTGAAGAAAATAAGATGATCCACATTAGTGAGCTCCCTGAAGAAGAACAACAAAGACTTTTAGAAGAGAAGAGAAAGCTGCAAGAAGAGTTGGACCGAAAACGGAAAGAAGATGAAGATCAAGAAATATTAGGTCAAATGAATGAGTTTGGGAATGGTTTGCCTAAATCTGCAGATGCTCAGGGGCCTCCGAATAACATGGGTTTTCCTCCTGCAAATACAAGCAGTGCAGATAATGCATTTCAGTTTCCCAAATATTCCCCAGTAAGTTTATTGTTTTAGGCCCAATTGCATGAAAGTTGATTCACCTGACTAAAAACTGAACTTAATTTGATAGCAATATTAGGCTTATGAGATTGTTCAAGTCTAAACTCCTTAAGAAGAGCATTACCACAGTAAAATATTCACATTTAACTGTGTGGTAACATGATAATATAGCAATGTTCTTTTTAAAGCAATTCAATTCTTTCTGTCCTGGTTCAGAAGAACAGACTTTCATACAACTGTGCCTAAAACACTCCTATGAGAACTAAATTTCTTTGCCAGGTCAGCCCAAATATCCCTCAACAGCCGGGATCAGTAACCCCTAACATTCCAACTACCCCTCAAGGTCCAACCACCTATAGCTTACCGTCCATCACCAATGACGGTACTCCCACCACCGGCCAAGTGTCTCTTTCTCCCGAGCAGATCCAGTTGGCGCAGAAATACAGTAAATTCGCCACCAGTGCCTTGAATCACGACGACGTCAAAACTGCCGTGGGGTATCTGCAGAAAGCATTGAATTTGCTGCAGTTTGGAAAAGAATAAACAATGTTAATAATGTTAATAGTGTTATGGTTTGAGGACTGCTCGTGTAGATTAGTTTTATGAAATTAATATATTTTTTAATGGTACTAAGCTGAAATAATCATTAATTATTATGTTGAAATTGTAAGCTTAAATAAAATGTTACTGAATGATTGTTTGCCTACTGAAGTGGTTGCCCTGTTGGTCCCTTGTCTTTAACGAAGAATAGTCGTTGAGAAATCATAGGCATGTCCTGGCTAAATTTAATATTTGATGGTAACTAACAAATGGCTTTGATCACCGCCCAACGTTTACGGTTCGTCGCCCATTGCGAGATTGTTTTTAATGACCACTCGTTAAATAGTAAAGGAGTGCTATATTCTTGACAATGTGGCAGGTCGTGAATTAGTTACTCTACAGTCTATTTATTTTCAAGACAGACATGCTCAAAACAAATGCACGCACAGTTATAGCAAAACTATCGAACAGGGTCGCATTTAGGCTCTCTTAAAATGTACTAAAAGCGATACCTGTGCTTATTGCTAAAATAATTTAATAAATTAAAAGTTGATATGCATATGAGGATACCAACAACTCAACAACAACTTTAAATAATAATTCATAACATGTATGTAAGTACGTACAAAAGCAATGAAAATGAAACTGATTGCCGCTCTGTAGAACGATCGTTATCTGCAGTTGTAAACCAATCAGCCAACCACTGATTGGTCTACACCTGCAGGATATATATTTTGAATCTTTTACGTTTTAGAAGATCCCTATACATTTCCGTGAATTTGTAGTATTCCGTATATGCCGAATAGATTCAAAATCTTTAAAAAACCTCTTTGGTAAAGCATGCACACAGGAACGGGATTGCCCAATTGATAAATGTCAGGTTGTCTTTCAGTTTTCTTTTCGTTTGTGGTCTAAGGTAATGAAAATTGATGACGCATCAATTTGTGTCTTTTCTGGAAAGTAAATTTAAATTGATTTAAACTCCAATAGTGGTTAAAAGTGTTCCAAACCACTAAAAAGTGCTGAGAACCATAGGGTAAAAAATTACTTAAATGCACGTTCCAATAGATGGCACTGGCGAGGTAGTTTACGTGTTCACTAATGCTTTCGCTTACACTTGATAAATGGCCGGAATTTAAAAGTATCGTTGACATTTTTTATTTAGGTTTTAATTTATTTCTCCGTTTACTCGCGTGGGAATTTGGATTTGCATGCATACTGGATGTTCATTTTTAAAGGAACCACTTGAAATATCTCTTGATTGGGAGGAAAATTTTAAATAATAAAACAACGTTTATTTAAATATCTAGGGGGATGTTTAATTTGATATTAGAGAGAATTGTATCAGTCACCTCTTCATTTCCAGCTACCATCACTGTGGTATTGCACCTCCCGTCGAGTGGCACATCATTGCAAGAGAAATTCAATTTGCTATGTAACTGTACCCAGGAAACTAAAATCGGTTGATGGAGTCGGGAGTTAGAAGGAAAAATGTACTCTAGTGCAAATAGCTTATTGAGGTCAAATAATTCATTTTATTAGGGTCTTAAACTGCGAACGGTTATTAACAAGGCAATAATAAAGTCTGTTTCGAGAATAGTTCAATGAACGATTTCCAGAAAAATGGATTTGCAGAAGAGGTGTGTTAGAATGTCCAGCACTATCTCCAGATCTCAGTCCACTAAACTTTCTCCTATGGAGTTATTTAAAAACTAAAGTGTTTAGAACTCTACTTGAACGCGTTCAAGAATTAAAATACAGGATTTTCCTGGAATGTATAAGTATTACTGAACAAACTTTGGCCCATATTCGCGAAGAATTTGAAAACAGACTTTATTATTGCCTCGCTAACACCGGCTCATGTTTTGAGCAGTTAATAAAATGAATTATTTGACCTCAATATGCTATTTTCACTAGAACATATTTTTCCTTTTAACTCCCGACTCCATCAACCGATTTCAATTTTCTGGGTACAGTTACATAGCAAATTGAATTCCGCTTGCAATGATGTGCCACTTGATGGGGGGTGCTATTTAAAATACCACAGTAATGGTAGCTGAAAATGAAGAGGTGACTGATACAATTCTCTCTAATATCAAATTAAACATCCCCCTGAATATCTAAATAAACGTTATTTTATTACTTAAAATTTTCTTCCAAATCAAGAAATATTTCGGGTCGGTATTTATTATGAACACCCTATGTATATAATAAATGTGTAAATGTGTAACTGCCTTGGTAACATCATTAAATTGAACACATCAGCACCCTGAACTAACCTGAAATTGTTGTAACAGGACCGGGGAAACCCAGAGAAGTTTTTGAAGTAGTGACTCAACAAAACTGATTAAGATTAAAGAGAGCTTCATGTAGATTCTTTCACACGTTTTTATTTCAATAAATATTAACATAGTAGAAATAGGTAACTTTAATACTTACGTACCTATAGGTATTTCACAGAGGAAGTTGTGGATAAATTAAAATTAACCTTTTCTAAGTGCGTAAAATACTAACTTGTGGAATCATAATTGCCTGAACTTTCTTATGATAAGTACCTATCTACAACCACCGCTCCTTTTTTAGACCGAAAATCTTTCTTACCTCACACAGAAAACTCTTTGCACGAATCAAATCTCTCAACGGGACAATATACAGGGTGTCCAGGAACAACTTCGATAAAATGAAAGGAGTGATTCTATGTACAAAATTATGAAAAAAAAAGTCCCTATCAACTTGCACCCGGAAATGCTTTTTAAAGAAACTACCACTCTTTAAAGATAGCGACCTAAAAACGGATTTTTGATTAATTATTCTAAAACTACTTCAGACCTACACTTCAAATTTGGTACACGAATTAACAATGATATTTACTATTTTTATAGACTACGTGCATACCTGCATATTCCTCATTAGTAAATGAAACCATTTTATAAACAAACGTAAACTAATAGATTGTGAATTAATCCGGTGACCGACAATTTTAATAATATACTTAAATCTTACTTTCAATTTAATTAAATCGGAACCAAAGGCACATAGAGAACCAAAGACACACAATGACACATTTGTCAATAGTTAACATTATCAATGTTAATCGTGTTAACATTATATCATAATGTTAATCTTTTGGTTTAAAGAACGTCTAATCCTTAAAGAACTTATCCTAATCTTTAAAGAGCGGTAGCTTCTTTAAAAAGCGCTTCCGGGCACAAGTTGATAGGGACTTTTTTCATAATTTTGTACGTAGAATCACCCCTTTCATTTTGTCGAAGTTGTTCCTGGACGCCCTGTATACAGAGTCTTAAAAATAATATTGCACACAATCTAAATTTAAATTCGAATAAGCTATTGTTGATTCACGTTCTCTGGGCAGTTTAATGCAAGCGAGGTGAGGGCACTGCGTCTACCAGGAGTCACTCCCAAATTCTCCCAGTTGATCCATGACAACCTGGCAGTTAAATCTACAACCAAATGTTGCATAATTAAAACCGGGGGATGTTTGCAATAATTAGTCTTACCGCTAGTATTCCAATTAGCCCGATCCGCTTTAATTTCACCCCTCAAGCAGCGCTCCACGTACGTAAGGGGGTCGCAATCGGCAGTCAAAACCTCCCTCAACAGGGCTATGTAGGCGATTGCTAGTCGAAGGGTGTCGATTTTGGACAACCTCTTCTCGTAAGGGAAGGTTGGCACGTGCATTCGCAGTTCGTCGAAAGCGGAGTTTATACTGCTGCAAACCCCAAGAAAATTAGAGGATATCGAACTTACGAAGAAATTTCACACACAAACTATAATAGATCTACTGATGATACATCATGTCACTACTCATTCAATTGTGCTAAAATAAACTACAATCTCAGGTTCAATACAAACAACCGCGAAAACTTACAAATCAAAATCGAGCTAAAAGAAAAAAGGAAAATCGAGCTAAAAGAAAAAAGGAAAATCGAGCAAGACGAAGAGTACCCGGTGGGTCCAATAGCAGACCTCAGCATGCGTTTCCTTTCCCGGATGTTGGCCGCATGTCTTTGCACCCTGTATGGAGACGATCCATAAAATTCTGAAGAACTCAAGTTGGAGCTGGAAGAACCACATGGATTTGGCTCTGAAACATTTAATATTAATTGAAGATTAATGCGATGTGGACTCAGCAAGCAGTAAACTTACCAGTGCTGTGGTGTAACGAAGTTAGGTAATGATGTTGGAGGTTTGAGTTCATAGATCTGGACGCGAAAGCGCAGCTTGGCAGGTCTGAAAGCTCGTCTTCGGATAATTCTCCAGTATTGTATCCATATTGCATGCTGCAAAGTAGAAAAGGTTCAATGGAGAAGGTTTTTGTCACTTTTTAACCCTCAACAACCCATTAAAATTCATCTCAAAGTTTAAATAAAAAAACGTTAACGTTAATTCTTAAGTTAACATTGTTTTCGATAAGATGGAGGGCGTGATTTTAAAGTTAATCTAATGTTACAAATTTGGTTGGGAAAACTGTATAAACATCGTAGTTCTGTTACCGGACATTTTGAAATTTATAAAATCGAGTTTTTCACGATATGCAACAATTTACTCAAAGAAGTCAAGTACGCCACTGGTTTATCAGAAGCATCGAAATACTATTTGTAAGTCGATGCAGAAAAATCAAGGGCGGTGTTTATCACTACAATTTTCGAAAATTTGCGAAAACTCTTAGAAACAAAAAATTTCACTGGATTTCATCAAACTGCGGTATACGGATACCCTGTATTTTCAAAAAATATACGGTTGAAACCAATACAAACAGGGGCGCACAGAAAACAATTTCCAATGCAAAACCACAGAAAACGAAAAACGGAATTGAAGATGTACGTGGCGATTCAGATTTAAACCCGGAAAGTTTAATAAGCGACAGAACTGGACAAAAAAAGAGAACAATGCATATGAACTTGTATATTTTAAAGCTTCGTTATTGAAATACAAGGTGATACGCTTTCAATTTATTTTTGGTATTTTGTTCCTTGCTCGTACGATGTGTGTGACATTTCTCTGGAATTTTTAGTTTTACAATTTGCACTTTTTTCAAAATATCGCAAAATGTGCCAGTGGATGATATTCTTCGACTCAAGCAACCTCCTCAGCACTTACTTGATGGGTGGTGAACTAGACGAATCTGGTAACTGACCTCTGCTCATCCTGACTAAACTTTACTACCTCCTCACTAGATTCATCAATTACGCTTTCCACTCACTAATCCTCGCACCACCACCAAATTTAATTAAGGAATAAACTGCAATCCCTCGGGATTTAAACCTTTATACCATCTTTCACTACCATCAAGAGCAATATTTCTGCAACAATTTACCCCTTAAAACACTTTTGCATAAAGCTCACTATTAAAAGGATGAATGATATCGATCTGGCTATAGGGGATGTGCCTGCATGCAAGTTCCAGCCAATGGGAGGCCATGTTGAAATTGAAATGGCTCTGATTGGCGAGAGGGTTTAGGGGTGAATTATGAATGGGGTGGTGTGCTGTTGACAGGTTGGAAAAGAGGGAAATTGCTTTGGGAAAGCCATCAAATGCAGAGATTTGGATGCTGTGCATAAAAGCGGTTGGGGTGGTAAAATTTGCTAGTGAAGTCTCTTTTGTTTGGAGTTTGAAGAGGAACATTATTAAAACAATAAAGGAAAAAGTGGCATTTTTAAGTTCTATGAGAAGGAAAATGATGAATGACACGTTAAAGATATCGAAAAGTGCTATCAATTAAATTATTTCCAGTCTAAAAACCGCAAAACAAACAATTCACACATGCTCAAATAAGACAAATTGCCTCGACTCTCAAATTGGTCTCAGGGGGTGTGTCAGTTTTCCGAAGACACGTGACTGGGGCCCCATGATTTTGCATGGGGTCGCGTGCGCGACACGAGAGGCCCCACTTACATGTGTCAAACATGGTTTCGGTGGCCTGGCCCTAAAGGGATTTGTGGACAAAGTTATTCTTAACTGCACCAAGAAAAGAAAGTAGGTATTTTTAAAATTCAGAATTTGTCCTCACCGTTATTAAATCATACTATGTCCTCATTTGATATACGTAGTTGAGCTTAAGTGACTTAAGTGACACTTAGATGCGTCATTTAAACTTGTCAATTACGCAGTCATATGAGGACAGAAGTTTTAATTAAGCTGAGGACGTGATTTCAATTTAGAGGACTTACATCAATGTGCCTAAACTCAATAGAATTTGTTGGTGCAAACTGACCCTTTCAATTTCCGATACAAATACAAATATTTCTTGACCTCATGCCTCGTCATCCGTGGTCTTTTTGTTCAATTGTTTGGAAAGATAAGCCGACCAGATTTATTCAATCCCTGTTTATTTTTTTGTTTTGTTCGCGGTGCTCTAAATTATTTATTCGGGTTTAGCTGGATTTGTTTGAGAGCATGCCCTACATAGGGCCACTACCGCGTTTAATCCGATTTTTTATTTGGTTTGATGGTGGTCGGAATTGTTGTTTTTTCTCAGGATGATTAAGTTGTAATGGGCTCAAGGGTGGTCACATTTGAGGGTTCCTGTGTAGAGAATTGAACCGTTTGTTTATGAATAATTTAATACCAAATTTGTTGTGCTTAGAATTTTTCGGGGAGTGAATCAATCAACTGACATATAACGTGTATCAGTGGTAACCACCAAGTTGTAATGATGTGTTGTAATTTTATTGTTACTGTAAGCAAGGGAAAGAACTAGAGAACGTACCTGGTACAACAAACACTAGAGCCTCCTAGAGTACTACTCTGCATTTATGTTTAAGCTAAGAATTTTACATCAAGTTAAGTACATTCTTAAAATTTTTATCACAAATTTGCATCAAGGTTCAAGTCAAATATTGATTTCCACATTTCCCCCTATATCCCGCACCTCCTCAAGTGTTCAAGCACTTTCACCCATCTTAAACACTCCGTATGGACACATTCAATTGGAAAACCGATTACCCACAGTGCCCATTAATTTCTCCTAATTATTATGCCACACTCCATGCGTCGGATGCAGCAATATGTTTCTGGCATTGTCATAGCGGCCACAGAGGAAAATATCGCCCTAGTTTGAAGAGGGCAATCCGGACGCGTGGGAAACGTCGTCCCATTCATATTCATTGTTTGACAACAATTTTAAGTGCGGAAGATTACTGTCATTTACCAGGAGGGTGGCGAGTGCGCCGTGACAAATTAATAGGCTGCAGTTCGGGCGAGCGCAAAGGCCGATAGAAAGCCACTTGTGACTTTGATGTTATCTGAGTGCATAAAAAAGTCTTATTTTTTGATATGTACGAAAAATTAAATCAAAATGGAAAATTACCTCGCAAAATCATTGGTTTGTAGCAGTAAAATCAACAAAATTTAATGTGATTTTGTTAAAAAAATTCGCTGTAGAAAATTTCAAAATTAGCATCAAACTTTTTGATTTGATCTCTTTCCAGCCGTCAATGTGATTTTGTTCAGAAATTTTCATCGCACTTATTTTACCTTTTTTTGAAAAAACTTCTTCAATTATAACGGAAAACTTCTGCCATGGACATCCCCTCTCCATTTTTTTTCTGCTCACACATTACAGAGTGCTTTGAAGGGCGAGGCGTGCCCTTGTCTGTGATTTATCGATTATTCAATTGCAGGGTAGTTATCATCACAATGAGCAACGCATTTCACGCTTCTTTAAGCAAACCAAATCGTTAAGGGTAACTTCCGATTTGTTGTTTATCGTTTGTATGGGAAATAAAGAGTTTTGCAGCATATATTATCAGCTTCCGAAACTATTATGCCATTAGCTGAAACTAGTACAAATTCATAATCCTACTAGTTGTTAGGATGACCGTATTGAAACACAAATTTGCGACTGTATCTGCTTTGCCTCGTAAATATTTCAATTGCCACCACTGTGTTAACGTCATGGAACCCTGCCTAGCCACCTACTGGCAACATGTAGCCATTTTTTCTTATTATATGAGAAGAGGCACAGTCAATAGTGATGGCATTAATCTTGTTTTCCTAAGTATTGAGGAAGACTAATTAAATAGAGGATATGTATATTTTCTGAGAGAAATAGAGTAAATTTAGTATTTTCAGCGTTTCCGCAGAAGTAGCGTAGCTCTAAAAATGTGAAATTTGAATGGATACAATTGACACATACGATGTATCTTTTATCATCATTTATGGGCATGTACCAAAAAAGGATGATTATATGCTACACAGCAGCTGACGTTTGCTTTGAAACATATGTTGATACGAACAGTGGTGGCAAATGAGAGTTTATATAAACAAAATAAAAAATTTATTTTTGTTGATAATTTTGACGTTTCCAGAGGTGTTTCAGAGAATGTAATGAACCCTTGAAATTTGAGTGGATGTAATAAAAATCACATTTCTTTATTCAACTTTATTGCAAACATTTCTCTCAGCGTAGAATAAATGACATATTTTAATATCATACAATTACAAAACTCTTATAGTTTTCATTACAAAATAAATAGATATAATTCAATCACAATACTTGTTACAGATGAGTAATGGCTGTATTTACAAATTTACAAGTCAGTAAATCGGTTTTATAATACAAGCTCTCGAGCAGGAAGACCAAGATTTATGATTTAACAATACAAAATTGTATTTTCAAAATGTAGTAAGTTACTAATAATAATCGTAAGTAGGTATAAGGATATTAATTCCTTTTAGTAAATTTATGAGATTTTATTTTAAATTGTCTAATGAATACACAAACTTACAAAGTAATATCTTTACTTGACAAAAATAAAAATTTGAATAATAAAAATTTTCTAAAATATCTTCCTTATGATATATGTAACTGCTAGTATGGAGTAAATTTGCGAACTTACGAGATTTCATCAGTCTTTAAGAATATAAGAAATTTAACTCGAGAATGCTAGGCAGGCACTATTTCCACGTATGTAGCTGGGAATATTCCAACGTTACCATTGCATTCACCAAGCCACCATCCATCATCTTGCTGTCGATATACCTGAAAAAAAGAAGAATTTGATTCGAAAACTTTTTTGGCAAGAGAAAATTTTGAAACTTACAAAAACCACCCTAAGAGAATGTGTTTCTACCTTCGCATTTACAACAGAGCTTACTAGTCTCATTCAAAACTTACTTTCAAAATATCTCCAGGATTCAGCAACAATTCATCAGGTAAATTCGGCTTATAGGCATAAATGGCTTTGCACTTGGCAATGGGGTGAACGTTTTCGGTATCCGCCACTTGATCTGTGCTGCTGCATTGCGACGAAAATTCATCTGCAAAAATAATGGCAACTAAGATAATATGATAATCCTGGAAAAATGTACGAAGAATAAAACTTTTTGAAATTTGGAATAAATCCGGGATGGCAACGTTGCGCTTGGGTTTTGTTTCCGAATGACCAATAAGACTAAGAGATTTTGGGCAGGCAATGGTGTCAGATCGAGAAGTTATAGGCAATATGAGGAACAGACATCTGTGTATTTTTTTCTTAATAATCATATGATTTTAGTTACCAAAATCTGATTCTGGTTGGTTTGAATTGCCATCCGCCGCACCCCGAAGGGTCCAGTCGTGCAGAACATGGTCTTCCACGTCGTTTATATGGGAATCTGAATTGTCCGACTTCTCGGATTTCAGAGATTTTTCGCTTAATGGACTTCGATCAGTCTCGAAAAATTCTTCTCGCAACCATTGCGGAACCTAAATAAAAGCAAAAATGCCAAAATTCGTTATTTTCGTCTGAACAATATACCTGTATCCCTCGATATATGCCGAGGAACCGATCTCTATCTCTTTCTCTCCCTCTTTTTATGAAAGAAATTTACCTTTAAGATGCTTTGTTGTAGCCCCGATTTGTCCCTCGTGATGATTATATGAGGCGCTAGTGGATGTCCAGTTCGGGGTCTGCTGTCCAATTCGGCTAAAGCACTTTGTACTTTATATCGGGCTCCTTCGAGATATGTTAACATTGATTTCATCTAAAGAGACACATGTTATTGTCGAGAAATGTTAGAAAAAGAGTTGAAATTTTTTTAAATCGAGAAGTAATTGCAATTAGCTTGAGCGTGAACGAACCCTGAAAAGACATATGAAACTCTAGCCGTTTTTGAGATTCGCTGCAAAGTAACATTAGGGTATTGCATCACTTACATGATAAAGCTTCTCAACTACAGATTGCTGCGAGTCTTCGTTTCCAAAATTGGGAGTTTGCTTCAACGCTTTGGACAAGTTCTCCACCCCGTTCTTGGACTTCCTTTCACGTTCTATATCTTGTCGGATCAAATGCAGCAATTTAATCAACGCCTGTAACAACAACTCATTACATCTAAATTACAAAACTTGTAACATACGACTCCATACCTGTTTCCTTCTTTCCCGATTCATGGCCAAAGTTATGTGCTCGCAATAAAAGTCAGGTAGCAGTTGTTCAGAAATCTGCTGTGAGGTTTGCCTCAAGTTTTGGATGGTGATGAGGTCCTTGGAAGGGTCTGCAGCCTCTAAGGGAAGTTTTAGCCTTTCTGTAGCCTGAAAATGACTTTAAAATCGGAAATACAAAAGAGGAATATCTCACCTCGATTATCCTAGGCTGGAGCTCGTCAATATGCCTAAGGTATGAAGTTAAAACTAGTTTGAGGTTGTTTAGTCTCTCTTCTTCCAATAGCTGGAAGGTATTTACTCCTTTCAGCACCGAAGACTCCCATTCGAGTCTAAAAATATAAAGAAATTATAGTGATACCACAGAATTGAACTATATATATACTATACTGGAATTAAAGTTAATTTTTATGGGACACCCCGTATGCAAAAATCAAGTTTTACCTTGCTCTTTCTGCCCTGACACACAGGGTGTAGTACTCTATATCTGCCTTTTTAACTGCGTCTTCAGCTTTTTTCTTCTTGCACACCAACTGCAATGGAGAATAGGTTAGTTGTATTGGAAATTTATTAGATTATATACAGGGTGTTTATTAATATATGCATATTATGATAGAAGAAGGTCCAGGTATTTCTACTCGAAAAATTGCAAATACTTTAATTGTAAGCAATGGGAATGCTTAGAATATTTTTAGGGACTATTTGTTGTACCCGTATCACATATAACGCGTTCAGGCACTTCTTCTTGCTAATTTTCCTCCCCGTATTACATTCCGCCAAGGGATTTTGCACACATTGGTTCAAAACCCTCAACTACTGACGCTGACGCTGAGTCTTTTTACCACTGAAGCAAATTTCTTAAGCAAAAAGGAATTTTCACAATAACCATATGTAAACTGAAGAAAATCCATATGAAGTACGTGAAAATAGTTAGCAGCATCAATTCTCGTTGAACGCTTGAATTGGAATTGCGGTGACTGGCTAATTGGGCCAGTATTTTTACCAGGAAGACTGACCAGCGAAGTGTATCGTAACTTTTTGAAACAAACGTTACCTCAGTTTCAGAAGGCTGTACCATTGTCAACAATAAATGTAATGTGGTTTATGCACGATGGTGCACCAACGCATTTCAGTGTGGTCGTTTGTAAATTTTTAATCGTAACATATGGAGATCGTTGGATTGATCGAACTGAACCTCACTTGTGGCCTGCTCGATCCCAGGACTTAAACCTCCTAGATTATTTCTTATAAAGTCACCTAATTAATTTACACTATTCCAGTGAAAAATGAGAAAGAGTTAAGAATTCCTAAAATGACTGAGTGTAACTCAATAAGAAACGACCCTAGTTTTATTTAAAGAGTTGGATAGTCGAGGCCTACAAGATTAGATTCTTGCATCCTAGCTGGAGGTAGTCATTTTCAACAATTTTTGTAGATGAAGAAATTTAAAATATAATATTTGGTAATAAAATGTTGCTATAGTTGAAAATTGTTTTCGCCCCTTTATACAGAGTGAGTTTTTTAAGTGTGTCACGAAAATATCTCTGAAGTTATTCGTTTTAGAAAAAAAAAGTTTCAAATATAGAAAGGGTCGTATGAAGAAGGAAAACTTTTGGCTTTATCCCTATTTCGTTTCAAGGTCACATTCAGGCTATAATCAAGGTCAATTTTTGTTTTTTCAAATGGAAACCCCACATTTTTTTAACAGATTCTGATTTATTGTTGAAAACAAATAAGTTTTTACTTGAAAATTTTTTTATTCAATTAATAATTTTGAAAAAAATTGACATTTTTGAAGAATTTTTCTTTCAACGAAAAGTTCTTGTATCAATACATTCAACAGAAAGAATTAAAAAGAAACATATTTTTTTAACGATTCAACCAAATAAATGTTCAAAATGACATCCTTCTACTTCAATGCAGTTAGCGATTCTCATTTTAAATGACTGTTAGATATTAAAAAACGTTTCTGGTGAAATGTTACGGTAAGCTATTCTTATTCTTTGTTTCATGTTTTCAGCAATTGTTGGCACTTCAACGTAGACAATTCCTTTTAAGTATCTCCAAAGAAAGAAATCTGGAGATGTTAAGTCTGGTGATCGTGCTGACCAGTTAGCATTATCACCACAACCAATCCACTTTTAGGGAAATATTTAATTCAATTTTTCCAGAACAATTGTTGTGTAATGGGCTAGACACTTGATACTACATGGTTATTCGTCGGTATAGATTTATTTCTTCCAGAATTATTGGCAAATCATTTGTTAAAAAGTCTAGATATTTTACAACATTAAGATTCCCATCGATAAAAAAGGAGCCAATTAAATGTTGACTCACAATGCCATACCAAACATCGATGGTTGCTGGTTTTGCATCTCTCGCAACTAATAGAGATTTTCAACAGCTTAGTAATGCATGTTGTGTCTGTTAATTTACCCATGGTTTGTGAATCCAGAATCGTCAGAAAACAGCACATTCGAGAAAAAAAATCATTATTTTCTCTAGTTTTTCTTTGAGCTCAAGTCGGTTTTGAAAATCGTCACCATGTAATTCTTAATGAAGGAAGAAGTAGGAAGGATGAAACTTATGATTTTTCAAAATTTTACAAACACTGCTTTGTGATACACTAATTATACATACATTTCAGCCAGCTGGTACTCACATAAGGATCAAGTGCAATCGCAGCTAAAATACTAATTTGGTTGTCTTTATTTCCAACGACAGTCTTTGAGCGTACCCTTTTTTGTGTTTCGACACTTCCTGTTACTCGAAATAGACTCATAATTTTATTGACAAAAGTCTGTGATGGAACTAGGTTTTGTGAAAAACGCTCGGCATAAAGCTGCACAGCTGCAGTAGGACTTCTACCTGATTCGCCATAAGCAAAAATAATTTAAATTTTTTCTCCTTTTGAAAAACGCATTGCCAAATTAAAATGTTTATTATTTTAAAATTGAATTGAAACTGTAAGCGAGTAGGACTGTGAGCCAAAAAAATTGATAAAACATCTACGTATTATTATTTTTTAATTTTTTCTGTTGAATGTATTGAAACATTTTTTGTTAAAAGAAAAATTCTTCAAAAATATCAATTAGTTCTAAAACTAGCAATTGAATAAAAAAAATGTTTCAAATAAAAACATTTATTTTTAACAATAAATCAGAATCAATAAAAAAATGTGAGATTTCCATTTGAAAAAACAAAGGTGGCTTTGATTAGAGCCTGAAGGTGACTTTGAAACGAAACAGTAATAATGCTACAGATCCCCCCCCCCCCCCCACCAATATAACTCCTTTATTTTAAACTTTTTTTTCTAAAACTGATAAGTTCAGAGATATTTACGTGACACTCTTAAAAAAGCCACCCTGCATATACAGTGTATCCAGGTTAAAGATTTACTATTCTTGTAAAATGGTTATTTCTTAGCAGATTTTGATATATTTTTTTGTTAATTAGATACTCAAAATGCGCATATGTCTAGTGGATACGATGAATCTTTACTCATAGTCATGGCAAGCTGCGTGAGTTTTTATAGGATCAAATTTCAAAAAGTAGTTTAGGGCTTTTTTAGAATAAAAATGAAGACAGATTCTCAAATAGAATGACCTAAAACCCACCTGCACCAGTTTTCAGTGTTCTGCTACTAAGACTATTTAAGAAACGAAACGAATTGAAAATCTAAGACACCATTTTATAGAGGAGAAGAAATGGCAATGAAAATGTGAAATTTATTAAAAAATATATTTTGAAACAATATCAAAAAACGGTAAAAAGGAATCGCGGAAAATTGTTTTTTCTCAAATAACTTACGATCCATTCGGAATTTTTCAAATTTGAAGACATGATTTTGCAGAATACAGAAAAGCGTAACTTTCCTTTAATTTAATCACCTCCCTATTTCTTATGGTTTACAAGATTCCTGTAGAGTGCATTTTTATCCTGGACAGCCTGTATATACAACACACGGTATATCACATATACAGGCCATTCCGTGAAGAATGTGCCAAAAAGGAATCTTATAATCTAGGCATTAAAATAATAAGATTTAACCCACTTGCCTTATGAAAATGTTATTCGTTTGGCTATACAGGGGGTAAAATAAATGTTTATATTTGAATTTCTTTAAATAAATCGAGTAGCTTTGAAGGTATTTCATCTAAATTTTGTATCTATGTTTTTTTAATCCGATAAAAAGAATATTTCATGAGATTTGAGATTCGAAAAAGAGGGCGCTAGTTGCAGCCTATAGGATGCACACTTATGCCCCCATATTTTTTAAATGCATTAATTGTGATTTTAAGCGGTATTATCGATAGATCTATTATTTCTAAAGATAAAAGGTATACCTCGTTTATTTCGTTAATCTAAGTCACTTTCGAAATATGGAAAATTTAAATGTCTATGACGTGCCTAAGGAAGTGCATGACATTTTATTGATACACTCGTAAGTAGGCTTTGCGGAATTATTGAAAACAATTGCAAAAATGTCATGTTGTCAATCAATTTAAGATCAACTGCAAATAGTAAGTGGTTTATTTTGATTTGTTTTAATACTTAAATGCTATTTTTTCAAAATGGTTAAGTGTAATGATTTTTTCAATTATCAAATGAGAGATATGATTTGTGTTTACGCTAAAGCAAATGAACACATGTGTGCCGCCGTACGACGCTATCCACAAAAATACCCAAACAGGAAACCACTGGATGGTAATATGAGGTGTACAAATAAGGTTCCGCCGTTTGACAAAACATGGTTCCACCAAAAAATGATCTTGAAATTGTCACAAGTAAGACGTACTGTCGCAAGTTTGGTCATCTAACCTGAACTAACTAACCCAAACTAACCTTGAAATATTAGTGACTCCTTATCAGCATCATATAACTTGTTTCGTTCCCTAATGTCAAGTTTTGCGCCGAATAAGCGTCATTTGCGGGAACTTTTAATTTGCTTCTTCAATTTGAAAAAATCTGCAGCTGAGGCGCATCGATTGCTTGTAGAGGTATATGGTGAAGCTGCTTTAAGTGAGAGAAGTTGTCGCGAGTGGTTTCACAAATTTAAAAACGGTTAATTTTACGTGGAAGACAAAGAACGCAGTAGAAGACCTAAAGTGTACGAAGATATGGAATTGGAAGTATTATTGGAGGAAAATTCATCCCAAACGCAAAAATAACTTTCGCTTACATTAGAAGTGACTCAAGCAATTTCGCATCGTTTAAAAGTGTTGGGAATTGGGTTCCTTATGAATTGAAGCCGAAAGACGTTGAACGCTGATTTTGCATGAGTGAAATGCTGAATAAAAAAAGGACTTTTTGCATCGAGTAGTCACTGGCGATAAAAAATGGATCCATTACGATAACCTAAAGAAGAGAAAATCATGGGACCATCTAGCCTTGTTTCAACATCGACAGCCAAACCAAATATTCATGGAAAAAAATTCATGTTGTGTATTTGGTGGGATCAGCTTGGTGTCATATTTTATGAGCTGCTCACACTGAACACAACCATGACTGGAATTCTCTACCGAACACAATTAATGAGATTGAGCCGAGCATTCAAAGAAAAACGCGCCCATTACTATTCCAGACACGACAAAATTATTCTCCTACATGATAATACTCGTTCACATGTTGCGGTGCCGGTCAAAACCTATTTGGAAACACTTAATTGGGAAGTCCGACCCCACCTGCCATATTCACCAGACTTTGCCCCATCCGACTATTACTTATTCCAGTCGATGGCACATGCTCTGTCTGAGCGACACTTTACATCATATGAAGGTACCAAAGATTGGGTCGATTCATGGATAGCCTCAAAAGACGAAGAGTTCTTCCGACGTGATATTCGAATGCTGCCAGAAAGATGGGAAAAAGTAGTAGCTAGCGATGGACAATACTTTGATAAAACATAATGCACCGTTCTTTCACAATAAATTCCTAATTTTTTATATCAAACGGCGGAAATTTATTTGCATCTCTTACATTTTTTAACGAATGTTTACTAGCTTAGGAGAAACTGGATCATTTCGTCTTAAAAGTCAACATGGATCCGTTAAAATAATTGCTGTTAACCTAAAAGAAGAATTGTTAGTTCGCGTTGTAGAAAATCCCGAAAAAAGCATTAGGCAGTTGGTAAGAGCTGCAGGAGTAAAACAAACAACGGTTTTTCAAATTTTAAAATAAGAAAAGTTACATCCGTATAACTTTACTCCTGTACAAAATTTAGTGGAACACAATCTATCAGCAAGACCTCAATTTTGTCAAACAATTATTGATAGCCAAAATCAAGATTCAAATTTCATTAATTTAGTTTTATTCTTCGCTCAAACTACTTTTACGAGGCATGATGTTTTTAACTGGAGAAATAGCCATTATTGGAACTGTGAGAATCCAAAAGTAGTAAAAGGGCGTCATTTTCAACATGAATTTTCTATTAATAGTGGAATTTTTGACGATTGCATAATTGGATCTGTTGAATTACCTATAAGGCTTAATATAGAACGACATTTAGAGTTTTTAAGAATTGAATTAGGGAATTTACTTGAACATGTACCATTAAATTTAAGTCAAAATATCATATATCATCTTTATGCATGACCTCATTGTAGTTCGTAATTTTTTGAACAGACAATTTCCTAATGGATGGTTTAGACGAGGAATTGACATACTCTGGCCGGCTCGAAGCCCCGACCTCAACTCAATGGATTTCTTGTTATAGAGGTACGTGAAATCCTTAGTTTACGATACAGACGCGCGACCAATTATTTCCACGCTTCCAGGATGCCACCAAAGTGATTAAAAATAATGACGGGAATTTATTTAGAATAAGACAACACTTAATAAAAAGAGTACGAAAATGCATTGAAATAAATGGTGGACATTTTGCATACTTGCTAAAATAAAAAATAGTGTTTCAATAAATGAATAACTGTTATCAATAAATTGTATTTACTTAATATCGCGCACTTACTTAGACATGTTGTGGACATTTAAATCCACCATATTTCGAAAATAGCTTAGATTAGCAAAATAAACGAGGTATACCTTTTATCTTTAGAAATAATAGATTTATCGATAATACCGCTTAAAATCACATTTTTTTTTAATGGGGACATAAATGTGTACCCTATAGGCTACAAATAACACCATCTTTTCTGAAACTCAAATATCATGAAATATTCTTTTTACCGATTAAAAAAAACATGGATGCAAAGTTTAGATGAGATATCTTCAAAACTACTCGATTTATTAAAAAAATTCAAATATAAAAATGAACTTCAACCCCCTGTATATCCTAAACGAATAATATTTTCATAAGGCAAGTTAGGTTAAATCTTGTTATTTCAAAGCCTAAATGATAAGATTCCTTTTTGGGGCATACTTCACGGAATACTCTACATATTTATACAAGGTGTTTATTAAACATGCGGCACAAATTCAAGGGATTATTCCCTAGCTATTCCAAAAAAATTTTGCTCTTTGATGGTTTTTGAAAAACCTAAAAAACATAAAAATTTTAAAAATTCGGGCATTGTAAATATTTCAATTTTAAAAATAAGAACTTACCAATAATCATAAAGAATTACATTCTAATTTCCCAAAAATATTGGGTGAAAATTCTTCAAATTTAAAGACCACGTCATAATTTGGCAACATGGTGACTTTGTGGCTGCTTACGTCACTGTACTTAGAGCCATGATGATTTTCGAACAAAAAAGCATTGCATTGTTGCCATTTATTGCAGCTGATTCAAGAGTTGTGCCGATACGTTGAAATATACCTAATTCCTAATTCCGTTTGGTGCTCAATGGAAACAGCTTTTTTGAGTTTTTGAGAACAAAGGGATCTCAGATTAAGCAATTTTAATAATGATGAGCAATAATTCATGAGTTTTAAAGTAAAAAAATAGAAAATAGGGCGAGTGGAAAATTTTGTAAAATTATTAGAAAGACTATGAAGGTCTCTACTAAATAAGATTGTTGGCAAATCATAAAGCTTTTAGATAGCATAGTTTTTCAAAAAAAAAATTGTCGTGAAAACGCTTGCGCGTTTCATTTTCCATGGAATTTCATAGAAAACAAGCAAAAATGCAACTTGATGATTTATCGCAAGTTAAATGTTTATCAATTTGTTACAGGGAAACCCTTCTCAGCAGGCCATATCTTTAAAAAAAACATCAAATTAAATGCCTCATTAAGGGGCAAATCACATTAAAATCCACTTTACCATGGAAATCGGTCATCCGAGAAACTACCTACGAGTATAACTAATTTAAATTGACACATAAAAAGCATTTAAAGCACCCTTTTGTGAAAAAAATTGCATAGAAAAAATGAGGAAACCTAGGGTTTCTTGTTATGTAAAAAATGGCTAAAATCTCAGGTTTCGTGCAAGCTAATGAAGAACGAAACCATAAATGGAACTTATCCCCAATTGGGACACCAATAATCAAAATGTTTCGGTTTTGAATACTTTCAACCTTATTACGTAATACTCCTAACTATTCTGCCAATAGGAGGTCAGGCATGATAATGCAATATGTGCAGTATGTGCCCAATTATTTTTAATAATGAAATGGATGCCTTGAAAGAAGGAAATAGAGCAGAAGCACTGAACGAAATAACGTACACATGTGTGAATGTTTTTATATTCGTGGGGCAGGTTGTTGGTTGTTTATTATTAGAAACCCACCTACAAGATCTATTTTCAGAGGATCTTAAACTGCGCATTTTTAGATATTGAAAATTGTGTGATAAAACTTCGAAAGATGGTCTTACTTTAGCGTTTTCCTTATCTGCTGAGTTCTGCCGATGAGTCAGTTGTATGAGACTGGCACTCTTCGACAACCTATAAAACAAGTCTCTGTTAAGAAACCTCCCTTATGTAAACGAAGCTAAAACTTACGTCTGTTTCCCAAATTTTGTAGTATCAATAACAGCAGCATCCTGCAGTTTCTCGTTATCTCTGGCACAAGTGTGACTTTGCTTCTTGCCTTTAGCCTCAGCAGTTCTAAATTCGGCCAACAGCCTTGCGGCCTTTTCAACTGCAGTTTCGCATTGCTTTCTAGTCCTAAAACGCCGATCTATATCAATCAAAAGCTCTAACACCAGCAATGCTTCCTCACCGATGCTGACTTTCCGTAAGGGTCCTTAAAGGTTTTGCAGTTTCCTCCAGTAAAGCGTTGCCAGTAATGCGATGAGCCTCAGCTTTGGCCTCTAATTCCACAGCTACAGCCTTCCAGGCCTCATTGAGCCCACCCACCCCATTGCTGCAAGCCCTGGACAGTTTAACACTGAGCTTGGACAGACTTTTGGCGTACTGAGTCTCGGCTTCAGATCTTTCGTGTAGAATTGTGGCTAGTTCTTTGCAGAAGTCGCTTCCATGCTTCACGTATCGTCTCAAGTCTTCGAATCCGTTTTGTCCCTGAAACCAGCAAGGAAAAATATTTTAAATTAGGTTTCGGGAGTTGCCTTGGTGACAAATGCATATTATTTTTGCTTAAAGAGCATTAAAAACTCATTTTCTCCATTTTTGGTGCGCTCCATAATGAAACCTTGTACGCCTCTAATTTGAGTCGAATTATAACGCCAATTTGGCAGGTTATTAATGCCATACAGAGCCATCTGTCGGAATAAAAGACCGGTTAATTTTTTTATTCCTTTGAGATTTACAATTTTTCAAAATTTAGGGAATTACTTTTTGGCATCCGTCAGATTGACCCTACGCGCGCCTCTGGGTTGATCAAAGCAAGATGCCAATTTGACAGGTTATCAAGGACATGCAAAGAACGACTAAACTTTTATTCCTTTGAGATTTACAATTTTTCAAAAATTCGGGACATGAATCTCATTTTCTGGCTTTTGGATGAGTTTCAGATTGAAGCCTCTGTACGCTTCTGGTTTGATTTAAAGTACGATTTCAATTAGACAAGTTATTAAGGGGATACAGAGCCATGTTTCGACATAAAAAAATTATAGCAATTGTAATTCCTTTGGGATTTACAGTTTTTTTACAAATTAGGGGAATATGAAATGAAAGTAAGTTTTAGAGATTCAATATTTTTCAGATCGAAACGGCGCGCACCTCTGATTTCTGTTAACTGATAACACTAATTTGATAGGTTTTTAAGAACATTGGGAGCTATTTCTTGGAATAAAAAAATGAACAAATTTTGATTCTTTTAAGGTTTAGAGTAATTCTTCTGATATTAGGGAAATACTTATATCTGTAGCTGAAAATGTACCAATAGATCAGATTGTTGAAACTTGGATTTTAGGTTCAAATCGAAACCGATGTCTCAAAAAACAGAAAAAATGTAATTCGTTGAACTTATGGAAGTAAAAATCTAATAAAGGGACGGAAAAAAGTTGAGTAAAAAATGATCGCGTCTCAAATTTGCAAAAATTCTACACTCCTTGAGACGCCAGTGAAAGTTTCAATTTAAAGTGAAATATTTGCCAAATATTTTTAATATTTTACCAAATATTTCAGTTTTGTGACTTTAATTTGACCTTCAAATCCAAAAACAAAAGCGCTCCAAAAATAATATAAATTGATCGTTAATTTTAAGAAATTTCGAAAAATTCTAGACATCTTTGGATTCCACTGAAGACTTTAATTTGAAGGGAAAATGATAACTGATAAAATGATACTGGCAATAAGACCTGAAAACAACAATCATCTCAAAAATTAAAGCTTAAAGCCGCAATTTTTTCGTCTGAAACTAAATTTTGAGCGTGTCCTTGGCCTCAAATACATAATATGAACTTTCCAAAGCGACATTGTTGCAATATTGATTTTTGGATTGATCATCATAGAAAAACAAATTATTTCTTTACTTTAGCACAAGCGAGAGTTTACGGTGGTAAAACATGCCGTATCAATGAATCGGTTTCTCGAACGATTTGTTTCGAATTATGATCGATACATACTTAATTAGCAGCTGCCTGATCTTACAAATCGCGAAGAAAAAGCGTCTCAGGACAATCAGAGCATGATAGAAATCACTATTTTCTGATTATTACTGCTATATTATGCCCATCTAAACCACACAGGTACGCAAATTACCTACCTCTGCCATTACAGGACAAAAAGTTGCTATTATTAGCAAACGCAATGTGCAATGTGTGTTGACTACATTTTACTTCAGGTAATGGACCTTAAAATTGACCAATTAACCTTTAGGTGCGATCAATTATAGAAATGATCTTTGAGGTCAGTACATTAACTTTTTTAGGATTCAATTACCGCCAGGGCCGTTAAAAGTTACCGAAATTGAGTCATTTGAACTGACCTGTTTGGAATCTCTGAATTCCTTGTACTTCCGCCGCCTTAACCATTTAATTCGTAACTTAGGCATAAATGAAAAATTATGAAACAACACGACACACATTGAAGGTAAGTATGACTGATAAAATTCCGCGGAAATTGTTCGTTTTCGGATCCAATGTAAATGGTTCCAACACTGATAAGTTTTTAGAGACAGCGTTGTAGATAACGCTAAATTACACGGTAGTCATAGCGCTTCAACATAGTGTTCGTTCAAACGTTCCAAGCGATTTTAAGGGTCTTAAAAATTCAAGGCAATTAAGTGGCTGTTAAATTTACCAAACGCTTCAAAATACACCTCTTAACTACACGTGGAGTCATACCAAAACTCCCTCAAATGGTAAGAGAAATAGTATAATAGAAAATTATCAATATACTAGAATATCAGTCCACTGTGAAAATATGCGAAAATTCCTTCACCTCTAAACTACAATCGTCCAACTGAAATAACATACCTCCATGCGATACCTTATACGAGAATATTAGTGTTGGTCCAGTATTTTGATAGCACGCTTCAAATGAACCAATCAGTTCACTCCGAGGATTAAAACTAGTGATGGACTGATATTGTTCTCCTTGTTTAACCGTATGTGAAAACAATGATGGATCTATATGATTCGGAGGCGAAAGCTTAATTCTCATATATCCACAAGGACAACAGTGGGGGAAATTACAAATTTTAATTAACAAAACAAATTTGTTAATGGAAGTAGGTGTTTCCATTGCTTTCGGAGTTGTTTCAGGTAATTTATTTGTGTATGGTATTGTTTGATGTTGAAGTGTGTACTTAATGTTCGGAAGTTCTACAGAGTGTGTTCAAGATAAGGATGTCCAGCATGGCGATTGGGCAAACGGTAATAGATTGACTTGATTAAATGGGAAAAAAGTTGCGCATTCAAAGGAGTAGTTTCACGGTTCACTATTCTTTTGAATGAACATCTTCTCTGACGTTTAACTAAATCTACTACCAAGTTATTAAGTTATCTTATGAAATGCAAGTCAAGTACTCATACGGCATAGTTTTCTACCTGCACTTGAAGAGGATAGATAAGTCGAAAACTGACGAGTGTTGATTCTGCGGTAAACCGGATAATCTGAAATACACGATATTCAGATGTCAAACTTTGCTGATCTGAGAAAAGAATCCAGTAACACCTGCATTGAGGAACATAACACGAAAACCTGTGTGAGACTCTTATTAAAGTCAGAGAGACACTGAGATGCAATTGGAGGGTATCTGGAAATAGCGATAAAGATAAAGATGAAAAAAGAATGAATTCGCAAACACCAGCAGTGATCCTGAGAAACAGAAATACATATATATCTATCACCACCTCCCCCCCGCCCTATCTGAAAGAATGCTTGACGGGAACCCAGAATGGAAACGGGGTGAAGAGCGGGAAGGGCATTTAGTGAGTATTCCCTGGGGGAACCCACACTTGGAGATCCAGCAACACCAACAACATCAAAGACCTCCGATCAGTGCTTAAGGCATTCATCTCATCCGCTACAAACAAAATATCTCTTTCATGGGATCTAGTAACATTTCAACGCCTCATCCTTATCTTAAACACTCTGTATACTAAATTTATCCTATTACCTCAGATTTACCATCAATATCCCTGAATTTATAAAAGTAATGGAATAAATTATAACTAAATTAAGTTGCCAGTTTACTAGATCTTCATTATGAATCCTGAATTTGAAAAATTTACAGAATTCCCAAAACCTCAAATATTATACTTAAACAGCCAAAATACCTTAATCTTAACTTTAGAAAAAATTAACCAACACTTTACCTCAGAAACATAGGCCAGCTTCTTCTTAAACGTGCTCTTAATAGTGGAAAAATCAAATTCCTCTTCCTTATTCTTATCGTCACTGAATTCACTTCCAAATTTACTCATTGGGGAGCAGTCACTATCACTAACTTTATCACTAACATCATTTCCTTCTTCACCCTCCTTTATATTCAACTTATACTCAATATCACTAGCTTTCAGTTTCCAATGCTTCGGCAGGGAACTTTTGCTATTATTCTTCACAATATCACTCTCAGGGGTCTCACTCTTCTTCCTTCCTTGACTCAGCTTCGTGGAAATAATTTTCCCAGTATTCTGCAACACTTTCTTGCATTTCGTCTTCGAGTTTTTATACATTTCCTCAATGTTCATGGCAACTTTGTCCCTATCAACAAACGCACCAACTCTCTGGTGAGCAGCTTGCTCTGTAATCATATTACTCATCTTGCTCTTAAAGTTGTTCCAGGAATCCAAAGCTCTCTTGGGTCGTTTCAGCAACGTAGTCCTTCTAAATCTCACTGGAAGTTTGCTGCGAGTCTGACAATAGTCCATCTTCTCAGAGAAATTAGGACTGGAATTCCGCATGTTGTATTCAGCTAGTTTCTGTCTGGCTATGTCAACTTGGCTGCAAGAAATGTGCTCAATGCTGGAATGGTTTGAGGAGTTGGGGAGAATCTCTGAGTTCATGTTCTCAAGATCAAAGTCGCTTAACGATTGAGAGAGGCGATGATGAGGGTTCAAATTTCTGGGAACTTTATAGAAGCTTTCGTCTTCCTCTAAGCGAAGAGCTATATTAGGGTCACTCCCGCTTTTGGTTAAATTTCTGACGATAACAGCTCTCACTTTCTTCTCACATTGAGATGCAAGCTTCTCTGATTGGCTGCTTTTAATCGAAGCATTATCAAGCTCTTCCAGAGCCTCCTCAATATCCTCATCTTTTAAAGTATCATCCTTACCCTCATTTGGCTGCTCCAAGATTATCTGAATCTCACTCCTTCTTGTGTGCTTCAACAAAACTGGTTCATCACTGAGGTTTGCCTCATTTTCATAGATATTTTCTTGTTTTTGGGTGAATTTAAAGCTTATCTTTGGCACATCATACTCAAATTTGCTATTGTTTTTGTCAATGTTCTTCAGCTCCTCCGTGTCCATGTAAATTTCCCGATTTGGAGTTTTGTCTTGGGCGTCCATGAACTCCTGATCTTCGTTCTCAGTGTTTGAGGATGTAGAAGAGGAATCACTGTCCACGTAAATGCTGTTGGGGAGGCTGCGCCCTTTATCGAACTCCACTTGGGCCTCTTGGAAATCGTAGAAGCCTGAAGATCTCTTTGAGATTTTATCTTCGTCGCAATTAGGGGATCGACGGAATATCGAGGAGTTTATATTGGGAATGGTCACTTTCCAGTCTTTTTTCGCGATTTTGTTACAGAATTTCTTCATTATCACCTCACAGACTCGTCATTTGTTGAATGTTATACGAATGGTGCCATCTAACTACGTAGGTATGCTACTGATGAAAAACATGTTAAAAACTAAAATTCGAAGGTAATGAAAAAACCAGCCTAATTGTCGTTCCATTACATTGGGCAGATATACCAGGACTGGTTGAAATCTGATTTTCTACATACAGAAATGCCAGAGCTTCGTGCTGGCTGTGATGACCCTATCCTTACAAGAAGAGTTTACTCACGCTTCTTTTGATAGATTTAGAACTAAATTATTAATTCACTGTTAACTTTAACCTAATTTTTTATGAAAAGGTTAAAATATGGCCAGATCCTTGGTTTCTAAAGAAGCTAACTTAATGTTAATGTTAACAACACCTTCATAATTTGGCCCTTAGGAGCTAAAATTTGGTTTCTATAAGCGCTTAAGGCATGTTTTCATGCTCCCCTGTACGTGTATGATACGCCATAGCGGGCTATAAAAGTTTAATTTGTTCTGTGTGCCTACAACATCAGGTAAATGTATTGAAAATTGAAGGTCATCACATGAGGCGTAATTATCAATAGCACGGACGATAATGGACTATTTAATGTTTGGTATGTGTGCCTATTAATTAATAGGCAAAATGTAGTTAGGAAATTTCATTTCTCCTGCTAATCACAATAAGATGAATAAATAAGCAAATAAAGAACAATAAGGGGGGTTTGTGGATTCTAATACAGTCATTGGTTTAGGTCTGATAATGACTCGGATAGTTCTGAGTCAATGCTTACGAATTTCTCTGATAATTGGTGAATAATGGAATCGTCTACCTGGAAATGTTGGGTAATAGCTTGAGGTCTTGAGGAAGAGGCCAAAATCTTTGAGGATTCAAGGGGAATCTTAAATTTTGTACCTTTTAAATAGAGTAACCCAGAATGATAATTCTTTCGCATCTAAAGCATTCATATGTTTCTCTGAAGCAGTGATACCTAATCTGTACTAGCTCGAACTAACCCGAACTATCCTGAACCAACCTGAGCTAATTTGAACTTAATCTATAAGGATTCGTCTTGGTGGGCCTCAAATTCTGATACTGAATGTTTTCTTTTTCGTATTATGTAAGTAACTAAATCTCCAACTGTTTATCTTCGGTCTGGTTTAATTCGAGTCACTGAAAGTTTTTATTTAGCTCTGAATAGGCACCTAAAAATATCTAAAAGAGCACACGTTTGTGCTTCTCTAACGGTGAAGAAATATTAGGACGCACTATACACCACAATTAAACACGTTTTTGACTTGATTAGCTTCAAAAATATAGTCAGAAACTGATTTTAAACTCGTTAAAAGATACTATAATGAGATGTTCTCGTTCAAGGTTTATTAACTGTACTCCGTAATGTTTATTTCGTGTAAATATAAATTTTCATCCCATTAATTCTCAGTGCAAATATTTAATAACATGTAAGTCCTATAAGAAGGTTGCCTGGTGGTTATACCAAGATGAAACGAAATTTGGAGCACTCAGTTTGTGCCGAATAAGGCTGTTTTTCGCGACCTTCTTACGGTATACAATTCAATGAAAATAAAAGGGAAATTACACAATTCTTTCATTGCCCACCCTGCCACCCATCACGAGACGATCTATTGTTCGGAGAACGTTGACTTCTATCAGGTATTTACCTACTTTTACATGATTGATTATCTAAGGATTAGTTCCATGGATTTGAAAATTGAAAACATACAAACACACAGCAGGTACTATGGAGATAGGTGGATAGATTAAGTCAATAACACAAATTAACAGAAGACGTTAATCAGTGCAACAAATTAGAAAAATCGTGTTATATACAGGATAGTCTACTAGAAAATGTTGAGCGTGTTATAATATCCTGATCTCATAAAGCTCAACTTACTCTAAAAACGATAAATATGGATAGGAAAATATAGGAAAGACCTGTTGGTTTTTACAAGGTTTGGTAACTATGCGTGTGGATCTCTTCAAGACCTGTTCTATTACGCCACTGTTTCTTTACCAATCAAATTGAAAATTTTACTACACAATCACCACACCTGAGGCGTTATTGAGTACAAATTTTATTGGTGCAAAATGTTTACTTTGAAAGTTATAAATTTTCAAAATTTTCTTTCTGCAAAACTTGGCATACGAATGCTTTCTTAAGTATTAAAAATGCAGCTCAACTACGCCACTGTTTCTTTGCCAATTAGGCTGCAAATTTTACAGTTTATATACGATTCTTGAACGATTTTTCAGTAGAAAATTGTTGGTGCAGAATATCTATTTTACATTTTTTTCAAAAGTCGCTTTTCGTAAGGTCTGATAAGTCGGTTTTTGTGTTCTCAATTGCAAATCTAGAAAATCATGTAAAAGCACCATTTAAATAACATTGAAAATGTACTATCATTACTCCAACTAAGGAAGACAGGTTTAGGGAGTTTTATAGACAAATTTCTCTTAATGAACAGCAAATTTGAAAAGCATCATCATATGTAAAGCGTTCTATATGAAAAAGTGAAGTTTATCATCCCAAAACCAAGCGAAAATGAATATTCCCAAATGATGAGTCAAGTCAATTTTTCTATCAGTAGCACCAGCATTGTACAACTCTTATCATTTATGTTCATGTACAACATGGTGCTGACATAAATCCTATGATTCTTTTCTTCCACCTTCCATCTGGTATATGTAGGTAGATTATGGAGGTTGTGTCAAGGTTTATATTGCGGTGTTTCGCAGATGATACAGCAGCTGATTTCGCCTTTAGGGTGGTAAATATGTGCCCGAGTTTGTGTTCCAAAGGGGCCTTTAGATAAATGGAAAAGTACTTAATGAAACTGGCCCGCTAGAGCTAACCTGGCAAGTGACTACAGTTTTGCTATAGTATACCTAGTTTGGCACCATTATTACAACATTGGAATACTGAAGATAAAATGCAAAAGGGTGAGATCGAGCAAGAAACAAGACTTCATTGAAAATTACTATTACTATTTAACGAAATACTGAATGACAAAAATAACAAGTTATTTTTAGTCGCACTTTTACGACTTTCCTGCAACTGTATTTGTTCTATTTTGCTCAATTACATCATGCTCAAAATCGTACCCCCATAGCTCTATCTCTAAATTAGTTGTCCCAAATAGTGAACCTGGTTCAATAATTTTTATCACAACACATTATCACTAAATATCACTAGTTCTGCTCACTCCGAGACCTCACATGAACACAGTAATTTTTCTCCGATAATCACAATTTCGGCAACTTCCGGACAACGGGTACCTACTCTGGTACCCACTCGGTACGATCGGCTGAAGTGGGAGCCCAACGCAGAGAACTAAAATTCGTCCGACGCTATTATTATCACATGTGTGCAGGGACTCCTCCTATGCTTTGCTAATAACACAGATAGATATAGAGTACGTCAAATCCCGCACAAATTGCACGGAGAGAAGTTGCTGTTTTCGAGATATTTAGCTTACAACTGACTGAATACTATTACACAGCACACTGGCTGTTTCATGTTAAAATTGTAAAAATCGACGAAACGTGCATTAAGTGAGTCTGATTACTATTTTTCGGTTATCACTGCGTTGAGTTAACGTGGAAGTTATGTAACTCCGCTAATTGGAAGCCCCTTAAAGACGCCCCATTTTCATTGAGTGTTCTTTGAATTTTTAACTATTGTATCAAATTCAGTAGTCCAAGCGAAATCGATTTCGCATTGAAATAAGTAAAGTCGACACAGATCATTGGTTTTCGACTACATAGCTTGTTTTTTCTGACTCAAAAAATTCAATATTAGATCATTTTAATATCAATTGAATGACTGAAAGACTTTTTGGGTCTAATAATAATAATTATTCCGCTTTCTTCGAAAATAATCATAGATTGACAATGGAGTATTAATCTCATTGATTGATTTTTTTCCTTGATCCGTGCAAATTGTCCAAATCCAGGTCGTGTATGATTGAGACGGTGAAAACCTATGTTTACGTTTTTCAGTAAACACGACAAAGCTAAAAATCTAAGCTGTCGATCGAAGCACATTTAACTAGGTAAATACCTAGAAAACATACACATCATAGAGATACAACTTATATACATATACTACGAGGGATTTGGAGTACCTGACTACGTCGTACTTAATAATATAAAGAGGGTTTTGGTACTAATATAATTTTAATAGCCATGTACTTCATAAATCGAATTTCAAGTCCTTGAATTCTATGACAGTTCAATTTGATAGGACAATTAAAATTTCAGCCTTAACTAATCTTGAAAGTATGCGAAATCTCCCTGATGCTACACTGCAATCACGCAGCTAAATAACATACCTCAGTGACCTTAATAGGAGAATATCAACGTTAGTCGATTGTTTTTTTTTTTTAAATTCGATATGTCAATATGTGATATGAGATCGAAGCAGCGGATTGGCTAAGTCCTCCTTTTACATCGGCGGTATCCCCAATCAGAACTAATTCCCTGCAGGTACCTCCCATTTAGAAATAAGGTACAAACAATCGTCAATTAAACTCATTGAAATTAATGAACATCTGCACCCAATTAGAAAGATATGTTAATGAGGAAGTTACATATTTATAGTACGAATATGGTGTACTGTTAACTTAGAATTTCTGATTTCAAATCAGGAAATTAACCCTCGGCAAGTGGCAATGATGTGTGAATAAATGAATAAATATACCGTGGCATATGGCGGGTGGCCTGCCCTTACCATAAGAGTGATGGACTCTAAAGAGCGACGTTGTCAATATACAGGGTGTCTATAAAAGGTCTTTCCAACGCTCCACCACAGATTCTTCAGATCAAAACGAGACGATTTAGCCCTATTTACTTTAGTCCAAAAATTGATAATAGCTACGCTAGAGAAAGTTGAAAATTTTAAATCAAATTTTAATCATGTTTTCTATATTGTACAACATAAAAACGTGAAAATTAGTGTAGGGGAGTTTTTCAAGACGCTATTCATATCTACTGACAAATTGCGCTTATTTTGCGCCACTTACAGACCACAGCACGTATTTAACTGATTCAAACTTTTTTGCCTCCTAGTATAAATAATTTTTGAATACAGGAGTGTATCTGGACTTCGTTTATAAGTAAAAAAAGTACACCTTATTGATGTTGCTAGGAGGAACCGTTTACGAGAAAATTGCATTTGAATGATGGCGCGAAACCAATATTGTCTTAACAAATTGGTAATGAGCTGACGAAGTTTAATAAGAAAACAATAACAATTTTAATACCAATCTAAAATTTGGTATGTTGGTATTGCTTTATGGGGCAAAAAAAACATAACAAAATTATGGTTAATACCAATCCATGGGCGTAGAATTTGATTTTTTAGTAATTACATATGTCAGACTTCTACGCCAATGGAAGAAAAGGGGTTAGGTGTGTGAGTTTAGATTAAGCAACTCGTTTACTGCAAAAAAGGTACTATTGATATATCTTATTATATGAAGGCTTTTTTACTTAGAAATTATGACTACATACATTACTGCATTCAAAAATTATACATACCAGGGGACAAAAAAGTTTGAATCAATTAAATACGTGCTGTGAGTTGTAAATGGTGCTAAATAAGTGCAATTTGTCAGCAGATGTGAATCGCGTCTTGAAAAACTCCCCTCATTATTTTTCACTTTTTTATATTGTACAGTATGGAAAATATGATCAAAGATTGGTTTAAAATTTTCAATTTTGACACCCTTTAACGCTATTATTGTCAACTTTTGAATTAGAGTAAAATGGGTAAATAGTCTTATTTTGACCTGAAGAATCTGTGGTAGAGCGTTGTAAAGACCTTTTACAGACACCCTTTATACTTTTTCATTCTAGAATTTAAGAATTTTACGACGAGCGTCAGCACAAAGATCTCGGTAATAGTGAGAGATATTAATTCAAATGGGAAACAACTGGCACTTTTTCGCACCTTTTTTGCACCAATACCTTCTTACATTATTTAGGTATTTTTATTTCTTCCCTAATTAAAACTGTGTAAACGAAAATGTCCTCATTAACTTTTAAAAACCTAAAATAACCTTTAGCCTAATAGCACAAATCTGGTACCAATAAACATCGAAAGGAAAGTTACATAACGAACAAGATGCAGCCGCTATTCAATACTTCGAGGTCCAGTGACCTTGTTTCGTCCATACCAAAGACCTGCTGCTAATTAAAAACGATGAAAAATGTTAACAACTTTTAGATCGAAAACAGATATTCGGCCAATGGCAAAGAAACCGATTTGTAACGGAACAAGATTAATATCTTCGCAGAGGGATTGTGTATAGTTTTGCCCGGTTTCTACGCTCTCTAAATAAAGTTATTAAGTAAACTAAATACCTGCTGTATAGTATTAAGAATTACTCATTAAAACAACGGTATAATAATTATTGTTGTTTCAGTATAATACGTAATATGTAGATACTTCCGTTGTGAATTTCTAAGTCGTCAAACACAAGGAAACGTGCGTGGTTGATGTAAACTGGGATATTATAGCATGAAAACTCATTTGCTTGATATATTTGAACTGTCAATAAAATTATTTCCTCGATTTTAGGCAAGTTATAAAGTATAATTAACGTAAATGTGAGCATTGGCAAATTCGTTTTCCTGTTGAAATTTATTAATTAGTGGAGATTTAATTTGCTTTCGACAGAACTAAAAATGCTACACCCTCATTGTATTAAGTTAATGAACATTATTCAAATTTAATTAATTAATATTGTCTTTATTAGAATACCGAATTCATTTTTATAGTATGAGACACGTCACTGACATATTGCAGCGTTTCGAATAATTAAAATTTAATAAAAAATGTAAACTTGTTGCTTTGTTACGTTGGTGACAAAATGGTGAATGTCAACAAGCATTAAATTCGATAGCAGGCTGTGTGGGTACCTTTTCGTTCAAACTTCAACGTTCAACAAAAGAGCAAAGAAGAAGAGAAATTTGCGGTGAATGCAATGAAAATATTTAGAGGCATCGCAATAAGCTTTGTTTGATTCTTTAAAATTGTAATTTTTCACAAAATACCTCACTTTGTCGAATCAATGACTGAAAACATGTCCAATGCTGGACTTGGGTGTGCTTGAACGAATGCAAATGCGAAAAATATACAGGATATTACATTTAAACTAACAGTCACAGAGGCATCAATAATGACTAATTCAACCTTCGAAATTCTAATTTCTCACCCAGACATTCTCACACAAAGAATAATTAAAACTGTGTTGTTCAGGTACCTAGAAAGAGCAGTCAAAAATATATAAACTTACAAGGGGCTACTTTTCGACTAACTGAGTTATAAACATTTTAATAGCGACCCACTCAACCTTAGAAATTAAAATTAACAAATTCAAAAAAATGCAAAAATATATACAAGGTATAACATATCGTCATATAGCTATTTCGGGGGGTGATAGTGCTCTGCAAAATAATTAAAAAATGCGAATAAACTCATAAACGCACTATTTTCGATATATAGGGTGGCAAAAATTCACATTTTTTAAAGGACATTTTCAGCAATTTTTAAAATTTCATTTTCGTTTAGATTTATTTTTTTTTAAGAAACCGGATTAAAAGTTACGAATTGCTTTAGATAGTTAATAACTGAAGTGGATGATTTTTTTTCCTTACTTCCTGTACATTTTTAATTTACAACGATAGATATTTTAGGAAATTTTGCGAAAACGATGAAAGATGTGAAAATACTGTAAAAGATTAAAAATCTAAAGAATTGAAGAAAGAATATAAATTTAGTATCAGAATTCATACAGGGTGCTTCAAAAATTATACGAAGCATAAAATAGTACATGACCCAAAAAACATGACACCGTGTATATGGCTACTGACGATTTTGACATTTTGTTGTAGAGGGTTTTAAAGAAAATAGGCATATGAAATTTAAAAGATTTAATTCAAGGCATACATATATGGGAAAACGAAAAATATGAGAAAAAATGTGAAACTTTGCCACTCTATACAGGGTGAGTCAAGAAGATTGGGCCAACACTAAACCGGAGATATTAGTCACCAAAATATTGTAATTGAGCTCAACATGGCTTATACCAATGTCACTAAGAGATACAGTGTGTTCAAAGCTTAAATTTTGCTCTAAAATATCTCAATAATTAAGAAAGTTTTAATAGTAAAGTCTGAAAATTAGTAGTTTTATGTTTTTTGGTGTGAGAATTACGAATTTTTAGGTTACTTTTACGTTGCTCCTAGAGGGCGCTAGTTTCACCGTATTATTTAAATAATTTGAGACATTTTTTTATCTGTTGAACCATGCTTAAAACAAATCGAGAATTTAAAAAACGCTCAATTCTACAGAGGAAATGTACTCTTGTTTAGGTTGTCCAAATCTATCGGTTTTTAAGTTATTTACATTTAAAAGGTTCAATGTATTTTGCTATGATTTTTTAATTTTTAAAAGAAGGAAAGATACAGAGAATTAATCAAAGCAAAAATATATAATAATAACAATTATTGGTAACAATGATAATGACAAAGTTCAAATCAAATGTTGGAAGTGTCCACCTACCTCAATACATTTTAAAATACACTTTCCTAAATGTCTCTGAATGTTAAACAAAATTTCCTTATTTTTAAAAAATATATTCGTGATTTCTTGTATTCTCTGCTGCAGCTCCTGAAGAGTATGAAAATGAATAAAAAGGAAAAAAAAATCATAGCAAAATGCATTGAACCTTTTAAATGAAAATAACTTATAAACTGATAGATTTGGACAACCTAAACAAAAGTATATTTTCTTTGTAGAATTGATCGTTCTTTTAAATTCTCGACTTGTTTTAAGCATGGTTCAACAGATAAAAAAATATATCTCAAATTGCTTAAATAATACGATGAAACTAGCGGGCTCTAGGAGCAATGTCAAAATAATCTTAAAATTTGTAATTTTCACACCAAAAAACATAAAACTGCTAATTTTCAAATTTACACTATCAAATCTTTCTTAATTATGGACAAATTTCAGAATAAAATTTAAACTTTGAACACACTGCATCTTAAAGCAGCAACATTGATATAAGCCATGTTGAGTTCAATCGCAATATTTTGGTGACTAGTGTCTCCAGTTTAGTGTTGGCCCATTCTTTCTGACTCACCCTGGATATCGAAAATGGTGCATTTTTGACCAGGGGTCTATTCGTATTTTTTAAATTATTTTGCAGAGTACTATCGCCTCCTGAAATAGCTCCATGATGATATGTTACACTCTGTGTATTTAAATTAACACAACGGGCATTTTCACTCATTCCTTTATATCTGCCACATTAAATCACTTAACAACTGTCGCATCTAGCCGATATAACCACTTTCCCAGATAATTTTATTTTTATCTAACACTCATAACTTTCGTTATTCATTTCGTATTCGTTACCATTACAAACCAAACGACCGCCACTTTCCTTAATTCGGATTTCATCGGTCGTTGTCATCATGGCCCCAGTTCAAAGACCATTATTACCATAGGAAATAATAAATAATTGCTCAGACTACCAACAAATCATTGTAATTCGTGGTAAATAAACCACGGAAGAAAGTTTTTTCACGCTCGACTTGGATAGGCGGGTTTCGGATTTAAGTCACTGACATTATGTCGTTTAAGACTTGTATCGGTACCTATTTAAGATATGGATTTCGCATGAAATTTATTAGATAACGTATGGTACCATATGGTCTAACATTGAATGTTTTGAGGGTTAAGGTCAAGTCATAAACCGTTTTCGCTATAAAGCTGGTTTAAGGAATTTAGAGACTTCTGGTCAGAAGCCATTACCATATTAAAATCAAAAACCTCGATTAGAGGTTTAAAAGCTTTGACGCCCAGTTGGTGACAAAATATGTAAATTATTAAACAAAAAAGACGGAGGAGTCTTCCGATTTCGACAATTTATCCCAGTGGTGCAGCGGACCTTCTTAAAGTAACCCAAAGCTGGTTCATCAAGTAAAAACCAGGCATTTCCCGCCCAAACCCATTTGCGATAACACTTTGGCTAAACAAAAAATCGGATATTTTTTGGGTTTCACGTTGTTTTCAGATGAAGTCATCGAAAATTGAACAAAAACATGTTGGCACTCTTCAAAACCGCAGACACATGTTTGTAGAATAGACACGCCACTGATGATTTTCCTTAAGACTGTGTAGCAATAATGGTATGTCATTAATAAAGAATTACTAATTAATGCCACATTATGTAATTAAAATGAACGTAGGTAGGAGCTTTTAAGATAAACTATGCTTCTCTGGTGGACGTGCGATACAATGGGGGGCGTGCTTATCAAACAAGGATGCAAAAGTGATAGTGAGAAGTTAACAGCTACTGTTTGTTTGAAGACAACAAACGTCAGAAAGATGAAAAAATGACCCAACCCAGATTGAGAGAAACAAAACAAAGAGAAAAAAAGTATAATTAATTAAATAAAATAATTACTTATTGGCAGATTAATGAACTGATTAAAACTAGACACACTAATTGATAAATGTGTTCTGTATATTTGATCGATTGTTCATTTTTTCTTTCACTGCTGAATGAAATAAAAGAAAAAACTAATAATTGATTTTTAACATAAATTAAGAGGCTGTTTGCTTTTATTTCTTTGGTAAGTAATAATGCATGCCATAATGAACCAGGGTCCCATGTGAACTTTAATCGGAACGACACGAAAGGAAAAAAGCAACAGGAAGAAAGCGTAACAAGACACCATATGCCAAACATGATGCACGTAATCCCGATGACGTGTTTTATATTAAGTTTCCAAGTTTTTAGTACATTACACTCTTTAAGCACTCAACTGAGGGCCTTAATGCCAATGTTGCCAAATAAGGCCTCTTCGGTAATTACCGAGCAACCTTGCCATTTTTCAAATTTGAACTCCACTTAACTGTAGTTTATAACAGGGGTACAAAAAAAGCGAAGCCCTAAAGTTAGCCGCATTAGAAAATATACCTGAATTGGTCTGCAATTTTGCGCATGTGCAGTTTAGTCATTTCTCTTTATATGATAAAAGTGTCTATTGCCTACGTGTTGTCATTTAGTGCATAAAATGTAATTAAGAGATTAATGTTTCCAATCAAAATTTAAGAATTTTAAACTGACTAAAAATCCTGCTGAAACTACAGAAATGATTAATGTGACTTGAGGAGATAGTGCTTTAATTGTTAGGAGGTGATTTAAGAAGTTCCATGAGGGAAATTTTTGTTTTGAGGATGATGCACCTCGTCCGGGTATAGGCAACTTGTAATCAAATTTTACAGAACGAAAATCCACACCGAACTGAAAAAAAGTTTGCAGAACAGTTAGAAGTGATTCAATGTCGATTCTATTGCGCGTAATGAAAAAGATTCCAAAGGAAGGAAAACGGGTTCCTCATGAGCTAACCAAAGACAAAAAAAATCGAAGAGTTAATATGATAGCATTAACTTACTTTTTCGGTATAAAATAAAAAAAATTTTTTATGATAATTCTAAGCGCAAAAAAGCATGGGTTAATCCAGACCAGCCATCCACATCAGTTGCAATACCAAATATTTATGCCAAGAAAATTTTACTATATGTTTGATGGGATTGGAAAGATTTACTACGAGCTTCTGGAACCCGCTCAGGCAGTTACAATGGAATGTTATAGAGCCCAAAGGATAAAATTAAGCAAAGCTTTGAAACTACGAAAGTCGGAAAGTGATATTGCTGCCTAACAATGTTCGACCGCATACAGCAAAACCAATCCGGAAATTCATCTTCTTAGACTGGGAACTTCTATGGCGTGCTGCGTGTTCTCCAGACTTGACGCCTTTTGACTTCTACTTATTCAGATCAATACAGTCTTATCTAGTTGATCAGCAGTTTCCTAAAGTTGAAGATGTTCGAAAATTGCTCGATAACTGTTTTGCCTCGAAACCACTAAACTTCTCTCGCGAGATCATTCATCATCTACACGATAAATGGCAAACGACCATAAAAAACATAAATAACAATGGCGATTATTTTGAGTATTAACATTTCCAATAAGTATGTTGTTAATGAAGCTTAATTTCACCAAAAAATGCTCAGTTTTTATTTTTAGACCTATTATAAATATTGAGTAATTTCTAGGCTTAATAAAATGCTTCGTTTTAATAATATGTAGCCCTAAAAGCTCAAGTCTCTCGTGTATAACTAATTTATTGCGAAATCCCGATTTTTCTTGGATAATTGGTTAAGTTGTGTCGGCAATCTTGTATATCGGTGCTAAGTACCCGCAACCCGCGGTTTAAAATGTTAAAAGTTAAAACTATTACCTTTCCGATTAATCACTGTTTCGTGTTGTTTGCAATCGTGAGAATTCCATTCCTATTTCAATACTTTACAACTAGACAAATCGCAGTTGTTGCAGTAAGAACTCACTGCAAGAACTCAGTAAGAACACACTTGGAAAAAAGGAAATTTTGAGCTCATTCCAGGGAAAAAAGAAAATCTAAGAAAGAAAAATGTATCATAAAAGAGTAGTCCGATTGGAAATGTCTCGGAGATACTAAACAGTTTACCCTGGTTGAAAGAGAAAAATTGTGTAATTTTTGGTATAGTATCACAAAGCTACGAATCCAATGAATTTATCATAAGAAAACAGTGATGTCTCGCATTCAATGTATAAATTTACATAGACTGATCGAAAACTAAGCTTATTTGAAATTTGACTCCCAAAAGGTTCAGCCCAATCGATGACTGATACCATTCGAACTAACCGATAGAAGATTGAGCTGTACAACCTTTTCCAATGTAGATAGCAACACAAAAATTTCCTTCCTTTAATGCAGGAAAGCGTAAAATCTTTCCTTTTTTATATGATATCTTTATGGAAATTGCAAAAACCCCGGAAGTGTTAAGATAAAGTGGTTTAATGAATTAATTTTGATTAATTATTTCCTCGTTAGCTTCCCTCAACTCGCGGGGGGCCTTCCCGGTTTGCAGGAGTACTGGAGGGAGCCACTACAGGAACCGTTCTGCTGGACAGATTGCGAGATTAGTAGGGAAAATCACGAATTTGGTCTTTGGTCTATCCCGAGAACCTTTCGAATTGTTGAATTCCGCGCAAAGCTCCATGAACAGGCATCAATTCAAGGGACTCAATCAAATCAACACAAGGGGCTTCCCCCGAGTGAAGGTCGTTTCATTAAAGAAAAAGTAACACTTTTGACCACAAGGCCGCTTAATTCTTTAACTCGCACCAACGTATCACACAACCTACTGCTAAGGCTTTCTACTTCCTTCTTTAACCTCCAAGGTTTAGTTTAAAACTATCAAATAATCATCTGAAGAGGCAATTCTATAAAGCAATCTAGGGCTATATAGGGTGTTTTTTAATGATTGCGAAAAATTTTAACCGGATTTTGCATCGAAAAATAATGCCCGTTTGCTATATAAACCATACTTCAAAAATGCTTATGTTGAAGAAATACAGGATGTTGAAATTTAATTAAAAAAATGGAAATTTACAAATTTCTTCAAAACGAATAGAGATATTTTAATGACATTTTGTAGGTTATCTTTTATTAACAAAAATTTGCAAAAGCTGTTGAAAATGACTTCCTCTTACTTTTTTTACAGTTAGAAAGGCCGTAAACGAAATACATGTCACATATTTCACTATTTGTATACATTTTTATTAACGACTTATGAATCTTTTGATAAAATAATCTTAAAATTGTGACAGTTGCGACACTTAAACAAATGCAAAATAATGCCATTGTTTCATGGCTGACTACGTTTTTCATTAAAATATGTATCCCTACACATTCATATGATAATTTATTTCCTTCCTCGAAAATGGCTCATCGTACGAAAAAAAATCAAGAGGGCTTTTTTCTTTACTATTGAACGAGGAATTAGAAATATATTTTTTATTTTGTAAAATCCAGTAGCGTATTATTAAATTTCAACACCCTGTATTTCTTCAACGAAGCATTCTCGGAATGTGGTGCATATAGCAAACTAGCATTATTTTTCGATGTAGAATCCGTGATTAAAATTTTTCGCAAACATTAAAAAACACCCCGTATAAGATGAGATAGAAGAACTCGGGAGGAACTGAAAAAAATCCGCCACCCTTCCAGGTCTTTCCCTCAGTCTCACCCCCCGTATCCGGTACTGAAAATAGGCTATGTACATCAAACAGACGATACTCTGATAATTTGGAAATGTATGAAATCACATGATGTGTATTCCAAACCCCTAATTACAATTTACTGCAACCGACAAAGAAATCAATGTATAGAGTTCCTTTCATCTTAATAATTTTATAAACACATAATGCAGATGTGCTTTCAAAGCCTAAATCTCACTTCCAGATGACAATGTGGAAGGAAAGTGGTAGTGTGTTAAGCAAATCAAGTGTGACTGAGTTTGAAATAATTACTCTCTTTTGGTCCAACGAGAAACTCGTTAATTGCGATTAAAAATAGTGATAATTGATAATTATTCGTAAACTGTATGTACATGGACGTCGTTTATCTCAGAATTTCCAACAATTAGGAAAAAAATTCTCAAGTGACTTGGGCTGTTATCAAAAAATCTAATTAAATAAATAATTGAGTTCTTAAGTAATAAGTCACGTAAGCCCACTACTTAGATAATTATATACCTACTCCTAAAAGTCTTCTAAAGGCACATGTAATCAAATAATAATGCAATATTACCATACTTATTAGGCCAATAGAGGAAGGCTGCTGTCTGTACATTAGACATATAAAGCAATAGTTTTAAGTGGCTGTTTCAGCAACGACTAAGTAGCATTAGCCAGGAAGTGACTATAAAACTTTTGGTTTACTGCATAATTAAATTTCATTTTTGACTATATTATGCCTGAAACAATGCAGAAAATCTATAAGGAACAACCACCTGCATTCTGCCTATGGTAAATCAGTATCTGCCATGGAGAATTGGACATACAGTAACAACGGCACATGCTCATTTTTAACATCGGTACTTAATCTTTCAGTTCGAGCGTGACCGTGGGTCGTTCCATTCTACAAATCCATGAAATGGAGGTTATTAGGGCCTGCTTGACCGCTTCATTCAAGAAGAAATCCGTTCGGTCAATATTTACTTCGTCCTGAAGTTAAAAAAAGATACCATTAGTAAAGCACTCATCTCACGTGGTGTTCCCGATTTAATCGCAAGAACAGTTAGATCGTGTATGGTACCTAGTTACTTCTGATTAAGCAACAAACTAGTTCAAATTCGTGTGTTAAATTTTTTAGCGAAAATCTATAGCATGAGGTTGAATTAATTTAACATGCATTCTGCGTACTGTGTTGGGTAATGATTATGCCAAAAGTTAGTTGCAGAGTCACTTTTAGTTAAGAATTAACAAAAAGTTTGAAAACCCAATTTGGTTGACTTTTTCAACGAGATTTTATCATTGAAAATAAGTCCAAAATAGTTTCAGAATAGTGGTCATTATAGCAGAAAGGACTCAAATTAAAAAAGTCTTTGTGGAAGTTTTTATTTTAGCTCACTAAACGCGTTTTATTCTAGATATCTTGTTGTCATCTTCTAAAAGTGACTAAAAAATCTGTAAAAAAAGAAAAAACGGCAGCGTTGCGACTTTATGTTACAAATATTTGCTCATGTCCAATATATGGCTCACTATGTAGTTTTTACGACAAATACAGAGCGTCATGTTGCCATTTTTGGGTTTTACTTTTTTGCCGAGATGATTTTCCCGGTAGGATTTTAAGTTTCTGATAGAACGCTAATTAACTTACCGAGCAGATAGCTCTCATCGCTTTGATGTAGATGAGAATGTGGACTCAAATTGTCTTCCTCTTAAAATTATCAATATATTAATAATTTTTGTCTTTAGAGTACTGAAGCAATCGCCTACAAACTAATTTATGGACAATAATATACAAATACATATCTAGTTTTAATTTATAATTTTTCGTGCGATTCATATAAAACTGTATTACAAGCGTGTTATAAAGTTATGAGGTGATAAAAGGAGAGAAATGCGAATTTTCTGTAATATTTTAGCATAAATTTTCATTTTCAAACTATCTATCTCCCTAGACGTCTGTTCGAAAATTTTAAGTAGATGAATTATAAGAGACGATAGGTAGAAAGCGAAATCCAAATTTTCTGGAATTTGGCTTAATTTTTGCGTATCACACTATTTAGAGTGCTGTGTATCTCTTGCCAGGTTTTTCTAACTATCATCCCGCAGATCCAGATTTCTGCTTTAAATTTACCTCGTCGAATGTTCTTTCCAAAGATTAAAAATTAGTTTTCCCTCTTTATACGCTCAAATCTCTCTCTTCAAAACTGTTTCGCAAACAAGAATTAAGACAAAAATTCATAAAATTAGATGTCCTCTTCCATAGCCTCACAATGTTTTCCAATGTCTGTTCAAGTTTCAAATTCTGTAGAAGAAATTTGCATTCGTCATATGTATATTTATTTTAGTGTTTATGTATTTGCATTATCTAATTAGAGGTCTTAAATTTAAGGCCACAACCACTCAGTAACATTATAACATTCTCTTATTAACAACGTATTTTTTACATTACCATTGTACCTAGTTGCAAAATTCACCATTTAAGTTACATTTATGTATGATTTAAGTTTAATAAATCAATAAATTCTTTCAGAAATACAGCTTATTTAGAACTTACACTAAAGGCGTAGATAGACACAAAGATAATTTACTATCTATTCCTTTACGATCGATTTGATTGGAAAGTTGCGAAAACAGTTTTTTGAACTTATTACTGTAATTGTAACAATCTGACGTGATATATGTATTAATATGTTCGTGTGCATTGTTAATTAATATGTTTAAGCATTTAAAATTTATTCATTAGTTATGCTGCTTTTGCTGTTTCCTACAGAACCTTTTGTTAAAGCTTAATCATTTTTAGTTCCTTTTAAACTCAAAGGATATAAAATAAGTATTTTATCCCCTAAATAAATACTTTAACTAATAGAGGTACAAATAGAAACTGAGCATTTTTTCGCAAAATTAGACTTTATTGAAAACATACTTATTAGGAATGTTAATACTCAATTACTCAAATACTCTATTACTGCCTATGGTCTTTTGCTATTTATCGGATAGATAATTAATGCCCTTGCAATAAAAGCTTAGCGGTTTCAAGACAAAATAGGTATCGAGCATGTCTTCAACTTTAAAGAACCGCTGGTCAGCTAGATAAGATTGTATTGATCTGGATAAAGGGAAGTCAGAAAGGGCCAAGTCTGGAGAACACGCCGCACGCTGGAGAAGTTCCCAGTCTATGAAGAAGATGAGTTCCGGATCGATTTTGCTGTATGCGGACGCATTTGCACGCATTGTCACGCAGCAATATCACTTTCCAACTTTTGTGGCTCCAGAGCTTAACTTAATTTGATTGTTTGGGGCCGATAACGGTCAGCTGTAACAGTTTGACTAGGTTTCAGAAACTCGTAGGAAATAATTCCCTTCCAATCACATCAGACACATAGTAAAACTTTCTTGGCATGAATATTCCACGCATGTTTTTTAATGCGGCTAATTTCAGTCCTCAGTTTCTTTTTGTACACCTATTAGAAACTGCATCAATTGTGCAACACTCTTCCTTACTATATTCAGTCCTTGCAAAAATGCTCCTTTCTCCTATTTGAAAAACACCAATTATATCACAATTAATTCGATCAAAATTTTATTAATTACCCATTTTATTGCCCTCCCCTTCTATGATTGAATCTTTCATTTCACCTTAAGTAAAAATTGACAATTTCCCACATCAGGCTAAGTCACATGGCTTTAATGGTGCTAACCGATTTAGAATGAGTTTTTTACCAACATCTGAATAGTTTCGCTGTAGTTATAAGTCATTAACATACTTACATGATACAGGTACATGATATTTTTAAGAAGTTTTATGAAATATTAATGTACTTTCTACTATATGTACCGAGTAGGTATAATAGTCTAGATTTCTTTTTGATGCCTGTTATGAGTACGTGCATGCACGTGTTTCGGTTTTAATTAGCCAGTATGATATGGTAAGGAAAGGGAACTTAATGATCAAGGTAATATTTTCATGACCTAAGCCAAAATCTCTTATTTGAATTCATGATCCCGAAGCAACTAACGCCCTGGTATTAAAACTAGATCAACACGAGCATTTTTTAATTAGAGCTTATATAGAGACACTCCTTTGTGTGTTATAAAGAACACCTGATTATAATGTGTTTAGTTATTTATTTTAGCAAGATTGAGTAATCGCTCTCATTATCGAAAAACCCAGTTAAATATCACAAGTTAGATAACTTGTTACATTCTCAACCATACCAAATAAATCTATGGGCGGATAGTATGGCTCGAAGCTACCACAGAGGTCGATAATTTCGTTCTTGCATTAGGAAATAGAGAGTTTTCGTGTCGATTCTTCATGCATGACCCAAAATATCGCTTTTTTCATTTCAATGTCTCAAGAAAAATCAGTTGGAACGACTCTATTTTAGTTAATAAGAAATGTGTAGTAACGATCAATGATGAGCATTGGTTTTCTGTGGATCACTCCACGACATTTTAGAGGCATTACACAACTAACATGCATGATGTAATGGCCTAAATCAAGCCAAGCTAATAAGTATTTAGGAAATATAATATGTCTAGAATATTGCTTGTAAAATGTGGTTTGCACCATTATGGGTTGGGTACTGATATGGAAATTCAGTTCAGCTAGATATAATAAGCAAAAATAATTCTTTCATTCAGGATTCGTTATGACTTCATTGCTTAAAACAAATTGTAAAGCAGACTGTCCTTTTCAAGATAATTAGATAAATGTTCTATCGGTAACTTTATCCGAGCAATAATACCCATGAAAATCAACAAATTCAAGCATAGATTACATGAGCACAGATTTTTTTATATTAAAAGCTTATCAAAAACTCGAGTTTGCACATCACCGAACATTAAAAAATTCACTTGTAAAATACAGATTTTATTTAAAAATCCACAGAGTTTCAAAGTCTAAATAGACTATGGCGTGCCTTTTATATGAGCAAGATCCTTTTCCAATGAAACATATTCCCATATAGGACAATGAACTTCACTTGTCAAGAGGCAATGCATTAGCAAGGGTATTGAATAATGTAGAATTGAGTACCTACTTCCAATAATGGGTACTTCCGCTTAATGAATTGGAGAAGGTACTACTGCGAATGCATTTGCCATATAGAACGTAACAGACCGTTAGATCCTGTCTACAAAGTCTATAGGCATGGATCAATTCGGTTTATAATGCAATTATTGTTGATGTCTATAGATGAAGTCGAATGGTCAGTGAGGCAAAGGTCCCTACTCCGATTATGAGCTAATGTGAGACGATTGCTTTACATATTCCCGAGATATCAGTGCTCAAAGTTTGAGTAATCCTGGTGTTTCGGTTTATCAATTTTTGGATATAAGAATCATGACTCACCCTGTATACGAAATGTCGATATGTTTAAACACATTTACGTCAGAGTTTCAATTTGGAAACAAGGCGGGAGGACCTACTTTGAGTACGTCAAACTAATTTTTCTTTTTTGATGGAACTTGCACTCAAGACAACGTAATAGATAGCAATTGACACTCGCGTACACACGTGTAGCTTTACCATACCATGTTGCCAATACACAAATTTGTACAAATGATTTCCAGATTATACCATTATCCCTTGATAGTGTTAAGCAGCGAAGCGATAAATAGTGCAACAAATATCATAAATTGGTTAAGCTGCCTTTCTTTAACAATAAATTCTAGGTTTTTAGCTTCCTTAACTGTACCAATGGGTGGGTGTGGGTGGAAGAAAAGCTACAGCATACGACCGCCTATTACTTATTCCATTCCTGCTTATGGAGGCGCGGCATTAAGATGGTCCCCGTGACCGCATTTGTTTGAGGACGTGCTTCACATAAAAACATTTTTTGTATCATTATCTAAATAGTATTGTAACATACTACATATAATAGAACTCACTTATATTACAGCACCGCTTACCTACCTACGTCAATAACAATAATTGGTCATATTAATTATCACGAATTCCTAATTATTATTGTTAAATGTGAGTAAATTGGCTTATTGGTCTAATGTCAAGGCAACGTTCTTATACGCTTGTAGCCATAAAAATAGTGTTCGGTGCATTTTAAATCCTATGCTGAAGCCATAAAGGTATTAGCGCACCATCTAACATTACCATCAAGCAAATAGGATCTTAAGAATACCAGTAAAAAGTGTCCCAGTTTTATCGAGAAAACACGCGCCTATAAAGAATGCCTTAACGGTACCTGGAGTACCTCCTTTATAACCGTTTGTGATGGGGATAGTTGCGCTACTCTAATGGCCATATGGTTCTAAATCTCCACAGGAATCTTTACCTATTGTAGGTAAGGGATTTCGAAAGCTCTCAAAATGGCAATTTCGTGTTAATACTGCACAATGACTAAATCTGGGCTCACGAGAGGTGTTTTAGTGCCATATTACAAATTCTCAAAATAAAAAACCAAATACAATAATGTAAATTAGCGGCAAACTCAAACACTCACAACTACGGATGCTTCATTTCTGTCTTCATTCAATGTTCGAAGGATGTGAGCATGAGGTCTTCAGTCATTTTTCTAATAACAATTTGCTACAGGTAAGAGTGAGATAGTTACTACTGTCAAAAAAGTGGAAATGTCAGTCCAAAGCAATGTATCCTTGTCTCTCTTATTAATTTCTTTTTTAGATGCCGCTAAAGTAGGATGATAATATTTATTAACTCTCAACTTGATAACAGGCACGGCGGCCATTTTTTACTCTTGTTTCATTCATAATTATAATGTAACTCATTCATCAATTCATTATTTCCTTACTATTAATAGTAAATTTTACTACTAATAGTAAAAAACTATAGAATTTTGCCGCGATTTTGTTTCAGTGTTGAAAATGCAGGTCCATTACAAGCAAATAATAACTAGTCATTTAATAGTAATAGAAATGCATGTTATACGTACATATGTATTTACCATGGTATTTACATCTATTAACTCGCAAGATGATAATTGCCATTGGACAACCATAACAATAATTGGAAACCAATAGCAAATCATATTTGACTGATTGACAATATCTGTAATCTGGTACACGTTTAAAACGTTATAATAAAACATACCTATTATAGCCCTGACATGAGCTCGAAATGTTATTATATCATATTGTGGGGGAGTATTAATTTCTAAACAAGTATTTGTCGGTCTCAGGTGATAATGCAAATGGGTTTTAACACAATGCAGTAATGTGACCACAATATTCTGAGAGAATTATTTTCTTTCTTTGAAAAATCCAGGAAATCCTCTTTGAGGCGGTAATATTCATCAGCATAAATGGGTTTTGCAATTTGAAGTCTACAAATTGCCGAAGAAGCCAAATCTTTATAAGGTGTATGAGTTGTATAAATCCTTCTATTCGCCCAGAAAACGTTCTTTCCCTTGGAATTTTTCCGAAATATCAATACATATTCATCCTTGTTACCTGAACTCTCCTTTGAGAGATTTCATTATTGTAAAGCCTTTGATATCAACATTTTCGTGAAAACCTAAGTATTCTTCCTATTGTCAAAAAGATTCCCATAACATTTTGTCCTATCAACTTTAAATAATTTGCGATGTTTGAATGCAAAATTGAAAATCTATTATTTCGTCAAACAAAAATTTTGTTTCTAATGAGAATAGAAACGTTGCAAAAACCTTCTACTCTTGTCCACACCCAATCTCCTTGACAAACAGAAGGTAAAAACCTAAAAATTTCTTCCAAACCCACAATTTTCTTTCTCACCTTCAAATACATTTGCCTTAACCTTTTCGATCTTCATAACTCTCATTTGCACTTTCTATAAACGAGCCAAACGACAGTTAAACGTGTGAAAATATGTTAATGCTCGATTCAAACACGACTTCAAACAACTTCATTCAATTTGTCTTCCTGGTGGTTCTGTCCATTATGCCGAGTGCATGTCACTTTCCTTTTTTTGTCACTGATTTTGCTGAGATAATGGAGGTGTTCGGGTTCACTCATTAAGTAGATAAGTTCATTAAGTTAGACATAAGCCTCTAATTGAGCTCTTTTTCATGTTCAACTTTCAGACTTTCAGATTACCCAGTAGTGCAACGTTATTAGGTGGTACCGTTATAAATTAGCACATCCGCAGTAATTTTGTAGGGTACACTACGGAAATGAGGAGTGTGTGACAATATTAGGTTTGTTTGACTCTAAAGAGGTTGTTTTAGGTTCAAAACGAACTTAAACAATATTTAACACATACTCATTCTTCAATGGTATAAGGAAGTTTTATATTTTAGATACCTACATGGAGGTAATTCGTGCGTTTGCCTAATGCAAATTTATGTAACCACTGACCTTTACCAAGTGAAATAAGTCATTTATTAACGATCATTAACCATGCACGTTTTATTTAGTGCGTTGTGTACCATTTCTCTTTGTTTTTTCTGGCAAACAGTCAATAATTTATTCTAAAACATACTTGAATTATACCGTATAGGTACTTCTCCCTGGATTCATATCCATGAAAAATAAAAAAATTCAATTTGCCTTTAAACGGGTAAAAAAATATTTTTTGCCCTTCATTTTAGTTTAATTTTCTACGTACTCACCTTGTAATATTAGAATTATTTCAAGTAGAATAATGAGTAGTTTCGAATACACTTCACATAGATAGTTTTTACATAACTAACTATATGCATGATAAGAACCAGTGACACAAAACATTATCGTCTCCATTATTACATATTTTAAAATATTGTAACATTTTCCATGCAGATACTTGGTAATCTTCAACTTAATGCACAGTATTTTAACGTACTATCATTAACATTCCATCCAGCCAACTATATTCTAAACTTTAAAACCATTCTTACCCAGTTATTATCCTTAAAAATCGACATTCTCAAAAGTCCATCAAGCTCAATCTCTATCCCATTAGAACCACCAATTTCCCCCGAATCAGACACTTATTCTGTTAAATTGTTATAACTCTCACCACTGGACGGTATATCAGGTTCCTCAACGACCGGTTCCTATACAACTAATTGTTTAAACAAAGCGTTATTTAACGGGTAATTTTTTCAAACTGTTAATCGCGCGTTGGCGCAATAGTACCGAACCGTGGCATGTAACACGAGCCGTCGTACTCTGGTACTATTATTGTTTATTCTATGAACTACCTGCGGCGATCGAATTTACTTTCTACTTCTATGGTACACTCTATAGCAGCAATGGGGGGGACCTTGTCGATCTGTTCGGCACATCAGATTACCCACCAAATCAGGTGGTTCGATCTGTGTTCGCTCTGTGGGTATTACTGATGAGGTTTGTTAATGGTACTCAACACCCACGATTCATAATCTCCATATCATTGGGTGGGTCGGGTTATTGTTGTTGGTTTTATATGGGAGGTTTATATTAGGTATAATTCGTTGATAGTTTATAATATTAGTTTGATAAGGGAACAATTAGTTAGGAGAAGTTCAAAGTTGTTCAAGTTAAATTATGTTAAATCGAATTTATGCAAAGGTACAACTCTGAGAAATGATCTCAAAGTATTAATTTGTAAATTTCTCCCGTATTTCATTACGGAAGCCTTCGTAAAATTCTAGATACATCAAAAACGCCTCAATCGGAAAATTACATAGTTAGAGGCGCATTCCGATAGATCGCACTATCACGCTGGTTACAATTTCTCCTATTTGAATAATTTAACTTATACTTTATAGGTGGCACCAGGCAAGTTCGCAAAATCCCAATATATTACAGTCACTATTATCAAGCAACTTTAGGGTAATTAGGTAATTTTAGAAACACTATTCTCAATATAAGGATTCAGTAAAAAAAAAAAATATAAATATGGGATCCGCGTGTCAGACCGCTTAGTGTACATAGTTTGTAGATATCCTGCGATAAGTTAGGATTAAGGATTAGGGCATGAGGGCGAGTTACCCCTAAGGTACGCCCATGGTTGGCATTACCCCGTAACCTGGGTTTCTTCCACGATGCTCTGTTGGCATGGGAAGTACAATGCTGGTTCCCTTTGGCGAGGTCTTCGCCAAGGGCTGGGTGCCAGATGTGGACGCAGCGGCTCCGTGCGGAGGACTGTCCCAATGCCTTCAAGTATTGTTTAAATGGTACGCCCATGGTTTACGATCATGGATGTTCATACTTAAGACTAGGGAGAAAGCGGATCGCTCTCTTTTTCCTGGCTTCCTAGTGGACTGAAGACTCAGGGGTCGTGCCCGCGCTTTTTTACTCAGTTTTTTATCTAATATATTCATATCGTTAAGTTAACGTGGCTATCATTGAAAGATCCCTAACTATCCCTAAAACACAATTGCCGAAGCTCCAATTAATAAACCCCTAGACAACGGAAGAAAAACCTACATAAATAAATATTTTAAATATTTATTCAAGTACCAAGACTATTTTGAATTAAAAAATCGTGTCAATTCAGCGGCGAATTTACAAGTTTTCTGGTTCAGGGTCTTGGTGACGTCTGTGTCCACAGTTCACCTTGTCGGCATAGTTGCAAGTTCTTAGGAAGATGTCATAGTACAGGCCTTTAGGACAGCGCATCAAGTAGGGATGTCCGTTGGAGCATTCAAAGTAGGAAGCACAGTTCCAAGGATTGGGAAGCAAGATAGCGTGGCGGTTGGGGTTGTCTACAGCAGGGCATGCTAGAAACAGAATGTTTAATGTTCATATTCATCTCCTTTATGAGACATAATTGTTACAAAATAAGTACTTGATTTCCAGATACCTGCTTTAATTCATGACTTATCTATTATGCATCCTAGGCTAGTTTTCAAAGAAGCGCTGGTATAGAAACTGGGTATAACTACTTGGGATCAGACCCTTTAGCTTAAATATTGGAGGTTTGGCTTTATGTTAAAGTTAACAGTAAATTGATGTTATTTTCAAAGAAATCTTGGGCGAAAAACTTGTATGTTTTACCAATAAAATAAAGTTTCTAAAGCAAAAAAATCAATAAATCTTACCTGGAAGACGAGGTACGTGCCAAGAGTAACCAGCGCAAACAAGGGCGGCTAAGGTGAAGATAATAAGGGCGGCTTTCATTTTTATTGATTTCGTGGGTTACTTCAAGCTCTGAGACCTCACTGATGTTTTTTTAATCTAATTTTCCCTTTTTATACCCACGACAAGTTTAAGATTTCTTTGAAACTCGAAATAATTGATATTAATAATCGTTCTCAAGTGGCTGGGACAAAAAGAGAGGCAATAATCGATTCATACTCATACAGTTATCAGATTATAATCTGACCTTTCGAGTACCTTTCAATCATTTATGAGAGATAGGTATTGTGAAAGAATCAAAGTTTGGTTCAAAATTCAAGAGAGAAAGGTGGTTTATCAAAATTCAAGAGGGGTATTTTTCTAAAGATTTAATGTTTATCCACATTAATATTTATTAATGGTCATTGCTTACGAATAGATTTGAATTATTGATGTTAATTTTAATAACCCAGTACTTCCCCAATCCTTTTGCAGAACAACATAAAATAGTTTTAATCCGGATTACCGACCTTAAAAAAGATGAAACACATATGTTTGCACACAAAAAACAAATTTGAAGTGCAAAAACGATATATTTTCGTAATAAATCATATGAAATTTAGTATTGTAAAAATGCTGGTTTTAGAACTGGATTACTCGCTTAATAGATGGAGAAACTCGCTTAACTTTTGCCTTTCTGTTGCTCGAATTTCGGGTATTTGTTTTCAACATCGGTCCACGTTTCCTTACTGTAGGACAAATTATGAACTACCGTTGCTATTTCCTTCAACTGAAAATGGAATATGGAATAATGGAATATTTTAATACAATAATCTCCTGATTAATCCATTTTCTTACCGGTATTCTAACTTGAGTCATTGAATCCCTCTCTCTAAGAGTCACGCTATTTGGCTCTTTTAAAGTATCAAAATCGATAGTAATGCCATAGGGAATTGCAATTTCGTCAGTTCGCGCATATCTTCTTCCTATAGATCCAGAACTGTCGTCCACTTTATGGGATACATCCATTTTAGTTAAATCAGTGGCTGAAAAAAAGACACAGAAGTCTTCAATAATTCGTTTAAAAAGGATTTTATTAACTTACATAATTGTTTGATAAAGGGAACAAACTCGGGGTTTCCACTCAAAGGCAAAACGCTGCATTTCAGGGGCGCAACCACAGCAGGTAGTGAAAGATACGTCCGCTGTTCGTCGCTTTCCCTTTGCTTGAAATTGTGCTCAAAGATTGTGTACATCACCCTTCCAATTCCTAATAAAAATTATGACCAAAACCATCTATACAGAATCATGAATCCTCTCACCAAATGAAGGTTCAATCACACTCGGAATGATTTCCTCCACATGTACCGTTTGCTGGTAACGTTTAACTGCAACATGATCTTTCGTCAACGCAAATTCTTGATCAATCACGGACAATTGGTAATTTCTAAACTCAAACCAAATCAATGTGGAAATTTGCAAAAGGACTGAAAGATGACCCACCCTGTGGACTCTAGGCTTTTCTCCAAATCCTCAATATCAGATAAGCTCAGAGCAGCCAAGGCCTCCGTTATAGTTTTAGCGTCCTTTTTAAAAGTTTTGCCCAACATTCCCTTATTAGGAGCAGCCTCAACTACATCAATAATTTTCGGCTGGTCTAGTTTCTTTTCAGCCGCCAAACGAACCCCTGTAGCTCGAGTATGTTGGGTCAGATCATATGCAGATCGATCGGCACAACCCACGCATTCAATCCAACCCTAAACTTGTTAATAATTTAGGAGATAAATAAATCTAAATCATGTCTTGTTTAAGAAAAGTTTCCTTAGCTTGTTGAATCTCTTTTCTCAAACGTTGAACAGTCGTATATACTGGAAGATATATATATGCTCTTACATAGCTTGTCAAACATTCTGCATCCCAACAGTCACAAGCATAATGGGCCATTTCATTGGCCATATGCTGTCTGAATCGCAAACGAGCTGGATCAACTCCGCATTTCTCCATAAATTTTTGGATTCTCCCCATGAAGTAACCAAGAGTTTCGTTTGCCACCAATCCCTAATTGAAAAACAGTGAAAAATTTAATAAAACCAGAAACTTTCCAAAATATTTAAAGGGTGATCATAAAAAAAAACCTGACAGAAGGTGGTGAACCGTAAACATAGGGTGTTAATTAACTTCCCTGTAAACAACCTACCGTAGCTACAGCTTCTTCAATTGTCTTCTTCTCAGCCGCTTTACCATCCATTTGATTACAGGCAGAATATAGTAGTAAAGTCACATCTTTAATCCTGAGAAGTGGTAGGTATTAAAAAACATTAGCTCACAAACTAGATTATGTGACTTCCAATAGTTCAACATGCAATAAATTAGCAAAAAGAAAAATGTTGTAACTATTAAAAATCCTTACGTCTCAAATTTAGGATGACTCTTATCATTAGGATCGCAGAAGTGTTCAATTTCAGCCATGGTAAACTCCCGTACTCTTATAAGACCAGATCTGGGAGAGATTTCGTTCCGAAAAGAGTTTCCTATTTGGGCGGCGGCAAATGGCAGTTTCTCTTGGTTGAATTCCAGCAGTCTCTTGAAGTTGACAAAGATACCTTGGGCTGTTTCAGGTCTCAAAAATCTTTAAGAAGGCAAATCTGAATTTTTTCAAGAATTCAAGGATCAATTTTTTTTTCATAAATCATTATATCGAAGTCACTGATGTAAATGGTTGAAGAAATTCCACTAATAAAAATTTTAATATTTAAAGTTGTTTAAATTTATACATTTTGTTGAATTTCAGAATGGGACAGACATACCCTTTTATCAAGCCAGATGGACCAATTTGAGTCCCAAACATTAAATTAAATTCAATAGGCTCTGTCAATTCGTTGCCAGTTAAGGGACTCTTCATGTTAAATTTCTTCATTACAGCAGCCATTTCTTCTTTATTCATGCCATCAAGCTAAACAGACAATAATTACAATTAATTTATAAATAAAATAACATTTGAAGCTAAATTACTTTAACAACAATATCTTGACACTCCTCTTTAGTTTCAACACTAGTTTTCTTATCTGAAGCAATTTTCTCCAAATGAGCTTTAATCAAATGATCAAGCCTAAAGCATTCGCCTGTCTTGGCATCTTTTACCATCAAGTCTGCAAATCTGTCGACATGTCCTGAAGCCCTGAGGTAAATTATGCAAAATGAAAAAAAAAGATATATAAGACAGAAAAACTGTACTTTAAAACTGATTCTGGTGTTAAAATTGAACAATCCACTTCTAGCATTTGCTCCTCAAGAACAAAAAATTGTCGCCAAGTGTGCAACAAATTGGCCTTAAAGGCACATCCCATGGGCCCAAAATCAAACTGCCCAGTTATGCCTCCATAAATTGCAAAAGATTGATCAAAAAAGAACCTGCGTTTCAGCAAATCCTCCATTTTTGCCCTATCAAAGGTGGAATTTGGGGCCAGAGCCAATTCCTTATCTTCAAGTACTTTCTTCCGAGCTTTTAGCTCTGCCACTGCCTTTTTTACATCAAGCTCCAAGGCCCCTTCAGATTTCAGTTTACGAACCAAGTCACCCTATCAAAGATTAGAATTAAAAAATGTTTTAAAATTTTACATATGTTTAGGTACTTGTTCTTTTACGCTTGCACGCAAAGGTGCTAAAATCTGCTCAATCTGTGGGTCTCCCATTGTATCAAAATATAGATTCAACTTGACTTTTCTGTGCTTCTTGGTCTTTCCCCAATCAGTTTTTTGGTTATAATGGTTACTTAAGCAAGATGTTATAGAGAAACTTCGAGACTTTCCACACTTGAAGATGCACTGACTCACAGGTTTGTTGACAAATTCAAATTTTAGCACTAAATGATGTAATACTGTATGTAATTTCATTTACGTACCACACTGAATTAAGAAATTATGGATTTAAAAATGATTCAAAAGTGAAAGGGTTTCAATGTATTCCACGTTTGACGTTAGCAAGTTTACATAACCTCGTAAATTGAACCAGAAAAGTTGGGTTAGAATTTGACAGTTAATGTCAAAGTAGCCTTTAACAGTGGTGCTTTTCTAACGTCAAATTCCGTTGGATTTGGGGTTTATAGGTGTTTGCGTTTACCGATAGGGATTCGGGGTAACGCGGCGTGCTGTTGCTGCTAACTGGGTAATCTATGTTTCCGTTAGGAGGTGAGCACGCTAAAGGGACCCGTATTCTAACCCGGCCAATATACTAGTACTTGATACAAAATACGCGCTGATACTGCTTGACTATCTTTATTTACACAAAACTATTGCTACGTTTATTATCACAGTCTGTATGTACTATACGGAGGGTGATAATCGTGGTATCTTTCTCGAGAGAGCTAAGGGTAAAAGTAAAAAGTGAGAGAGCTTTTAAGGGTCGTTTTGAGTTTATATAGCTAACCAACCCTTTCGCTATTTACGCCCCTGCTACTCGTCAACTCTCACTCCTGTGAGTGTCACTTGTCGGTGCAGGTTTTCGGAGTGAACTACTCTCGAGTGTACAATGCACCACAGATTCATCTCTGGTAATAGCGAACCACTCTAAATATTCCCGTGTGTTTCTGTTGTGTCATGATCTAACCAAAAAATAATAGCTCTTTTTAATCGGTGAGTAAACAATTTTTCAGTTAAAAAATATAAATTTTATTTTCCAGAAGTATTATAAATCTCATTTAAATCTACGATTAATACAGTAATAATATCCTCTATTTTTCTTAGTATCTTTCAGCACTGAATATCCCTCAAACACTGCATTATTCTTTGAACCAAGCATATTAATTAAATCCCTTTAAGTGAAAATGTCCTCAGTTTTGTGCCCCGAAGTCAGTCCTCCCGGTTTTTCTTTCGAGAACTGCCGAAGGTAAGCATTAACTCATCTATTTAGTATTAAATGAACTGAAGATAAATCTCTCAGAAATGCTATGCTTCAAACTAAAGGCATGACAATGCCAAAGGCCCAAAAAACTGGTACTACTATCGTAGGCATAATCTACAAAGATGGTGTGATTCTTGGAGCTGATACCAGGGCCACAGAAGACACCACTGTTGCTGATAAAAATTGTGAAAAAATACATTATTTAGCTCCTAACATGTAGTAAGTACACTCTCCTAAATCACTCAAAAAGAATATTATTAAGCAATCTGCTGGGTCAGTTGCTGTGGTGCAGGTACTGCTGCAGACACTGAAATGACAACTCAAATGGTTTCGTCCCAGCTTGAGCTCCACCGCCTTTACACAAATCGAGTAGTTCGAGTGGCAACTGCCAATCAAATGTTAAAGCAATATTTATTCCGTTATCAAGGCTATATTGGCGCTGCTTTGGTTCTTGGTGGCGTTGATTCTACAGGTTTGTGTTTGATAATTTTAAAAAATTCATATAAATTATTTTGTCACATTATAAAGGTTCTCATTTATACTCAATTTATCCCCATGGATCAACTGACAAACTTCCATTCACTACAATGGGATCAGGTTCGTTGGCTGCAATAGCAGTGTTTGAATCTAACTGGAAGCCTGATATGGAAGAAGCTGAAGGCATTCAGCTGGTAAGTATTGCTTAAAAATAGGTTTTTATATTAATTATAAGCTGATTGGTATTAGGTCCGTGATGCAATTGCCGCCGGTATTTTCAATGACTTAGGTTCAGGCTCTAATGTTGATGTTTGTGTCATTCGTAAAGGTGGGGTAGTTGATTATAAACGGACTTATGATGAGGCCAATAAGAAAGGAGAGAAACAGAATTCTTATAAATATTCTAAGGGTAATAATAGTTTTTATAGCTGGATGTTTTTGAGTACAAGGGGATTTTTGTTTCTAGGAACTACTGCAGTGTTGACTACTAAAGTTCTTGATGTAGAGGAGGTATCTGTTAAGAGAATTGAGCAACCTGAGGAGATGGACACTGCTTAAACATCTTTTAATAAATAATTATTTGTATTTTGTATGATTGGGTTATGTTATGCTAAAAGTTCATTGATTTTTGTAACTCATGCAACTTTCTTTTCCTTTATTAAAATTTGATATTTTGGGGTGAGTGTTAATTTATTTCCTAGCTATTCATAATAAATAAAAACACGATTAAGATAGTAGAATATGTGTAATAAAAATCAATGCAAAAACTGAGTATTAACAATGAGTATAAAAATAATGTCTGCAATATACTTTTTTCTTAATAAACTATATTTTTAAATGTTCAAATAATATAAATAGTTATGTCTTATTTAAATAATGATAAAACCTTAGAAATTGAAGATTTTGCTGCAAGAAAGGTCAGCTCAATTTCTGTTATGGAAATACTACCCTTTTTTACAGTAAAGTTCTTAATTTCTATAAAAATATATCAGATCTTATAGTCTTTTTTAATAGAAAGAACCTGTTTACATGCTTGAAAATATTTTCTAATTATAAATTGCAATTCATGCAATTTAGATCAGGGAAAAACAATTGTACTTTTTTCGTCCCATATTGCATTCATGCTTATTGCTTTAAAAGTAATCCATGATTTTCAATATATTTGATGCATTATATGTGATTAAAATTACAATAATGGGTAAAGAGATCTTATGAGGAAGGGGGCAATGTGTTGGCTATTATCAAAATATTAACTTTTATTTTAAACTGTAACCTACAATATTATGAGTGCATTATTAATAAGCATCAACTCTTGTGAACAATAAAATCCCATGTATCCTTCCACCTAAGCCCTAAAATATCCCCAGTATTGAGTGCCACATTCCCATAACTAAACACAGAAAACTTCTTAAAAACATAAATCACCACCAGCACCATACCCAAACTAGCGAGAACCACCCCCTTGGCCAACATTCGAGCTTTTAACACGTTCTCTAACACGTAATGAACATGCTCAATTGTGGCAGCAAACAATAACGCTTTAAAAACGAACGCTGAAAGGTAGTGATGTAAAAATAACGTCCTCTCCACGAAAAAATACGGTAAATAGTGTAACAAGTAGCCAAGGAAAAACACTTCTCCGATAAGTTGGAATTTCTGCCAGTTGAGAGCGTCTAGGTCGAAGCATTGACGACGTCGACGAAGAAGGTAGATTATAAGCAGGGTAAAATAAAGGATGAGGCCGAAAGTTGAGAGATACCAAACTGCTATGTTGCCCATTAAATGAATTTGTGCCTGACCAAAAAATTATAAAGTAAAAGTAAGCTGAAATATACCTATACTTACGTTCGTATCTGAAGACACCCAATAGGCAATTCCCCTACTCATAAGGGGCCATTCAAGTGGTGTAGAGCTGTACATGTGGTTCTGAACACTTTCAGTAGTGGCGAACATCATTTTATAATGCAACTCAAAGAATTTTTCCCAAAATGAAAGAGAAGTGGCTGCAGTGGGAATCATTTCTGCGCTCACTAGTTCTTTTTCACGCTCATTCTGATCCTCCGCTAATAGAAAAATACACAATTTGTGAGATAATTTTGATATTTATGTAATTTTGTTTTACAAACATTTTGTATAGCGATGCTCCTCAACATTCCAAACAGTATCATCCTGATTGATTACTCTATCAGCTGCTACTTCATGTTGATGAAAACCCCAATCTGGAAGCTGCTTCCCCGTAAATTTTAACGCAGTGTTTGTGTCAACGTGAATTATTCTTATTAAAGACTGAATTGTGTGCCATTTATCGCCTATCTGATCCCTAGTATTTGTGCCAACATAGTTTTTTAATTTCTGATTTTATAAAAAATATTATCTACCTGTTGATGATGTCAACTTTCCATAAATTTTGAGCAGGCATTGATATGTTATAGTCAATATAACATGTCACTTCCTGACACTGAGGGGACATTGGGGCTGCTACATCATGGGAATTTAGGGCCCTGCTAGTTATACCTGTGACAATCAAAATGCAGAAGGCTTGATTACAAGCATTCAAAAATTGTAATGTAATAATTTACTCAACACTAACGAAAATAACTATCCCATAAGTTAAAGTCAATAACATCAACAATCTAAATTGTTAATTTAACACTTACCATGAACCAATTGAACCACATCCCCATGTTTAATAAAATCTACAGGTTGTTCAACTACCAAATCATTTTTGTCAGGTCTCTTAACAATCCACCAATTATTCACATCTTTAAATGAATAGCAAGTGATTTGCTGCTGATGACTGGACCCTCTTTTGTCTGGATATTTTATAGGGTACACTGCATTATGTGAATGCAACCAACAAGTTCTGCCATGTGAATGCCTTTAATAAAACTATTTTCATAGAAAATGATTTTAAAGAAACTTAAATGCTCTTACCTTAGGGTAATTTGAGATCCATGGGCAACCAATAGAGGCTGTCCCTTAGTAATACTAGCAAGACCCCCTTCTAAGGAGGCTTGAAATGCACTGGTCATGATACTATCATGAGGTCCTGCTTTATAAAGCAGACTTAAATGAACATAAAATACCAAAAGATAAATTGTTATTGATGCCACTGCACTAACTAGTGTTTGAATGAGAAATCTGACAAATAAAGATCTATCTGATATCGATTTTTGTGAGAGCAATCTCCAAAAATCCCTTAGAATTATTGCCACACCAAGGAAGCAGGAATAAAAACCTGCATATTTAACTGAAAGTGAACATGTGAGCGAAATGGCAGCTGAAATCAGCCAAAAGAACCAGGCAGTGTTGTAAGGTTTTAAATAATATTTTCTGAACTTCAAAATACACAAAATTCCAAAAAGAGAGAAAAATAAAAGCATGGATTCCATTAAAATAAACCTGCTTTGTGCCAATAAGGCATTGTCAAATAAGAACAGGAAGGCAGCAAAAATGGAAGTCCACTCAGAGACACCTATTTCAAGCATTAAGTGGTATGTAGTGGGGATTATAAGACTTCCAAAAAAGGCTGGGATGAACCTTAAAGCTACTAAAGGCACAGAATCACTATAAGAACTACCAATACGATCAAATTTACATTTTCCATCAAAACCTGCAATATAAGCAGCCAAGGCTATAAGCTGTTTGCCTAAAGGAGGGTGAGAATCGAAGAAAAATGTGTTCTTCATGTAGAGAGCGACATATTTCCCATAATGCAATTCATCGAATCTAAAAGAGATTTATATAGTTTTAGTTGGGAACAGTCAGAAGTACTTACACAATATTCCTTGGCTGCTCAAGCTTATACATCCTAGTAGCTATAGCGCCAATAAATAATGTCACTGATACCACATCAATTTCAATATTAACTTTGAAAAACTGTTTAAATTTGCTAATGTATTTGTTTGTGGAATCATAAGATATATCTTCAGTCTCTTTGGTTTTGGGCTTTTCATATCTAATTGAATCTCTGACATCTGGTTTTATCTCTGAGGACTTTAAAGTATATTCTTGAAAAGGCCTATTTGACGCTTCGGTATTTTTCTGCTTATATTTTACGTTTCTTTGCTTTGTAGAGTCCATTTCTCAACTAAGACTCTTTTTAAGCTCTTATCACCCTCAGTCGCTTTTATTTAAATTGCGTTGTAGCGGTATTTGGATTTAGTGTAAACAGTTCAGTCATACTATTTGAACTAATTATTATTTGGCTTCGCAATGAAATAATACATATTACTAATTTTCAGTCAAAAATATGGAAAACTGGGGAAAACGTAAGGCAATTTGTTCCAGATTTAAATGGTAAACAAAAAAGTGTCAACGTACTCAAGAGCTAACTGTCAACTGCCGGAACTGGCATTCAGTTGGATGACGTTTATTGAAAATTTGGATTCCTCGGTTCGTAATTCTAAAATCTTTTTACTCTAACAGCTCTTATTACACAGCTTTTATTTCACTTTTCGTCACTACTTTTAATAAGTTAGAGTAAGATGGACTATCCGGAACTCTCAGAATGTTATTTCATTCGTGCTGTCATTTACGAATGAATGAATAGCGAATTGCCACCAGATCACTACCTGCTATATTTTTTACTTAGGTTAAGGCCATTCTTTCATTTGTTATTTATTTTAACTTATCGATATAATTAATTCCTCTGGCAGAATACCCACAAAATACTTTCAAAACAGCCGAATAAACAGATTTTAAAACCAATTTATTACACTGACAGTGGTACCGTCTTATTTGCAATATTCCCAAGGGCTCCAAAGACATTTCTTCAAATCTTATTTCAACTTTTAAATAATCTGTTAAAGTTTTTCCTTCCAATTCTGCATTTTTACCTCTTGTAATCCAGCTAATATTATAAGCAATCACTGCTGCATTGCTTCTGTGTTGCAATGGCTGAAAATACTGATCAATTAGAAGAAACATTAATGTTGGCGGCTGCAGCTGCTGACAGAAGATATGAAGGAAACCACTCATACTCCACGAAAAACTTTGTGGACTCACCTGAAGGAGAAACGTCTGAAGATGATACTGTCCACAATACTCAAACAAAGACTGAAGGCAGTTATAACAAAAGGAAACGACAACTAGATGATGATGATCAACCCAGACCTCTTAACAAATGTTTAATAGAGCCTGAGAAACCTGTTAGTCATTCCGAAGTGGTGGCTACCCATTACAATTTAATTGAAGATAAAGGCCTAAAAGAAAGAGCTGAGAGTAAGATTATATATTTGCGGAGGTTCCACAATTGGATAAAGAGCATGCTTATTAATGAGTATTTAACCAAGATTAAAGACTCAAAAAAACAGTTTAATCCTCCAATAAGAGTGTTTGACTTATGTGGAGGAAAAGGTGGAGATTTGGAGAAGTGGAGGAAAGGAAATGTTACGCATGTTATTATCAGTGATATTGCTGAAGGGTCTTTAGAAGACTGCAAGCAAAGGTACAATCTTATGAAGCAGAGTTCACAGAATAGAAGGAGTAAGTAAAGTACTGGTAAAAAAAATATTTTTTTCTGACAGACAAACAATTTTAAGCAGTGAATCATCAAAATAATAAAATGCCTAGAGCATTATCTCTAACTTGTATTAGAGATATTTTTGTTTCATTTCGGTCAAGTTGTTTAATCATAGTATAAACTTAGTTCACCTAACTTTGACTTCTATAAATTTGAACATCCATATAAAATACACTACTGTTACAATAACAGCAATTTGATATAGTCAAATTCATAAAGTAAATTCATATATGCCTAAGTTAAGTTTAACATAACCAAGCTTTAATGAAAATTCAATAATTGGTTTTTAGGGTGGCATTCAGGAAATTTATTCTCAATTGAGTATATTCATGGTGATGCTGGTAAAGTCCGATACAGGGAAAAATTCGAGGACCCATCCCTTAAATTAGACCTTGTCAGTTCTCAATTCGCCTTTCACTACAGTTTTGAGAGCTTATCACAAGCAGAATGCTGGTTAAAAAATGCCTCAGAGTGTCTACAAGCTGGAGGATATTTTATTGGTATGTGTATAATTATTGAAATTATCAAAAATCTTTCTGTTTCTGTATTAAAGGAACAATGGTGGATTCTAATGAAGTTATAAGTCGGGCAAGAAAATCTAATAATGGAAGATTTGGAAATGACATATACCAAGTTATACCACACTTTGATATTGAGAATCCACCTTTATTTGGAGGCAAATATGATTTTAAATTGGATGGGAGAGTTAATTGTCCAGAGTTCTTAGTACATTTTCCTACATTTGTCAAACTAGCCAGAAAGTATGGGTTAAAGTTGGTTAAAAAAGAGAAATTTGGGCAATTCTTTGAAAGAATTAAAGTTGAAGGTATGGTAACTAGAGGAAGTAGTACATATTAAGTAATGTTTTACATCCTAGGGAAACGTTTATTGGTTAACATGGCAGCTTTAGAATCATACCCTGCAAGGGATAATAAACCATTGACAGGGGACGCTCCTGATGACTACAATCATGCCACAACATTTATTTCCAGACAAGGAAACAGTCAGTACCTATGTGGCACTCTATCTAAAAGTGACTGGGAGGCTTCTTGTATGCATTTTATTGTAGATTGAGAATTTTTAATTTATTGTAAATCTATTTTCAGCCCTATATCTGACATTTGCCTTTGAGAAAGAAAAAGTTAGAAGTTGGAACAAAGATGGCACTCCTTGTTATGATTAACAGATATTTTATATAAAGCACTTAATTTGTAGATGTAATAGTTACTTTAATAATTTATTAGTTTAATTGGAATATAGATAATAGTTTTAGCAATAGTCAGCACCGCTGATTGATAATCAGAGACTTGATTGGCCAAGAGATTTGCCAATTTGCTGATAATTTGGTGACTATCAGGAATGTTTGAAGATTGTTTCCGAACTAAATGTTAGAGGCATGCGCTTCCACATGCCTGTAATTTATTTTCCAATCAAGACATTCCTATAACCATTTGAACTCCCAACAACTTGTTAGTGATTGTTCAGGCATGTGTGTTGCACACAACTTTCTAGAAGCGCCAACCTATCACAGACAAACCACGGATTAATTGCTGAAACAAACCTAATATGTTGTGATTTCATTGAAAATAAACTATGACACATTGTTTATTATTTTTTATATTTTCTTCCATTTATGATGAATGCCTGGGCAAACTCCTTAGTGTATAAATTGGGTCATTCAAACTTAATGTTCCACATATTTTACATGAAATTGGTTGAATGTAATGAGAATGTTTATACATACATATATCAAAATGTGAACATAAAATTATACTTTATATTTAAACAACAAATTAAAAGTTTATGTATATCTTGATCATATATTACTCTAATAAAGGGTGATCTCTAAAAAAAACTTTAAGTAAACCTCAAAAATTATCCTTAAGACAAAATCTGTGGTTTAAGTCCTAGTCTATCAATAACATGTTGAGGCATGCAATAAGTTGGATTCACTTTCTGTAAGCTTTCTTCTGCAAGAAGGGACAAAGCTGCTAAACCAAAAACTGTATGGAAAGGGTCGGCCATATCTCCAGGCCTATCTGCAAAACCTCCTACCAAAAACATCATATAGAAATGTTTCAATTGTCTTCAATGTCTGACTCACCTGTTTCTGAATCTTGGCAGGCAAAAATAAACTCTTTCAACTTCTCAGAGTCAATCCAGTGCAGCCTTCCTAGTATTGATAAAGAAGATAATACCCACCAAGAGTAGCAAACATCAGGCAATTTCTCGGGCCTACCATTTAATCCCCCTGAAGGGAGCTGTCTCTCACACAACCACCAAGCCAATGTATCTCTATCCACCAAATCTAATCTAAATTTTTACATTGTAAAAATAATTATCTATATATTATAATATTTTGTTACCTATGTGTAAGTGACAAAAAACCTACATTGCAATAAATCAGCCCTGCATGACTCTCTGACAAAGGTCTTGACCCAAAACCCCCATCAAAGTTCCTGCAACTCTCCACAAAATTTACCGCCTTATTCACATCTATTGCATCCATTCTTTTCAACAAAGACAAAGTCATCACTGAACAAAAAGAAAAGCGAGTATCAATTTCTCCCCACTTATCTCCAGCAAAACTGCCATCTGCTTGTTGCAAGCTTTGCACATACTTTACCACCGCATTGATATCAATGGCATCAAGCCTATCATATGTGGCCAAAATCTGCACTCCACTCAATGTATGCAAAATATGGGGATCATGTCCAATACACGCACTTAGACCGCCACTCTGGGGATCCTGGCACTGTTTAATATAAGTAACAATGCTTTCTTTGTCTTGTGTAGGTTGGGCATTCATTAATTCTAGTGCAGTTAAACCCCAGTACATTCCAGAGACTCGAAGATAGTCCGTCATGCCATATTCGAAATTCTCTTCATCCTGGCCGTATTCATTGATAAAATCTATGTGCTTTGAGGCGAGGATTTTCTTAGGATGATCTTGGGGTAGTTTTATATCTTTCATTAGAGTGGCCATAGCAGGAATTGTTCTATTATACAGCGCTTAAATATGGTGAGGTGTTACTTCGACAGTTATTCAGTCAGGCACAGATATGAGTGTTTTTTCCAGAAAATTTATAGAAAAACAAAGCGCAATCATGAAATTTACATGTGAAAATGATGAAATCCCGGAACATGGAAATAATATGTAAACAAAAATATAAATAAATAAATAAATAGATTAATAGCAGTTCTGTTATTAATGTCAAACTCTAAGGTGGAGATATCAAAAATGTCAACATCTGTAGAGTGACTAGAGCGTAGAAGTAGACAAAAATCGATTCGATGGTGGATAGTTTTATTTTAATTTGATATAAAATTGAAATGAAAATACAGGATGTCCCGAATTACATCTGTTTATGTTTTGCTTCAATGAGATTTTTGTAGGCACTTTAAGAATATTTCAAGCACCATAATGTATTTCGATTTTTACCTATTTTCAAGATATCAACGTTTGAAATATGATACATTTTCCCATTTTCAAAGGTTCTAGCTTAAAAATGGTTTATCTCTAAATTTATCGGGGTATTCTCTCTCTATAACTATGAAGTGTTAAGAGATACAGGTTAGTTCGGTTTGTTAGGCATCAGTGTGCCTTTATAGCTCAAAAATGTAAAATTATATTAATTCTATGAAAATATACAATTCCTAGGGCGACCTCATATACCTGCTATACGATAATAACACCCAACAGTCTTGGAACTGTGTTGTTGAGTTTGAAATCCCTTATTATGAATTCGAATGTCTTGATGCTTCACAACCCGCATTCCAGACATTCCTCGAGCGACGCAAGCGCATTAATAATCTTTTCGCACTTTGACGAAAAATTGAAATCGGTCTTCGGCCAGAATCCGACTTTGTTCGATGTTCACGTTATCGTTGGAAGGTTGTGGAGATATCTGAAGCAAATGGAAGGCGATAACTCTGTCGTTGAAGGAGATTCGGCTGTGGTAAATATGCACAAAATTTGCTAATTTAATTGTCCCTCTTTGTACGCAGTTATTATTTCGCGAAAACCTCGAATTTACCAGCTTTACTCGTGGTCGCATGCACTACATGGGAAATTTTTCTAAGTCCCAAAATGGCGTCAGCGGCTAAGTCCCACGTCTACTTATTGCAAAGCACGCCTTTTACCGGATTTTTCGGTTTTTCTCCGTTGTGCATTGCCGCTTTCATTTCAGTTTGTCTAGGGAAGTTATATAACTCAACTTTGGATTATTTGCAGCCCTTATTTAAGTTACATTTTTCAAATACACTTGATTTTTCCCATACACTATGTTCCATTTCATGTAAACGCTCCTCATGGATTGTTAAAATTACTGTAAATACTTGATAAACAGGTCACAAAATCCTCTTGAAATTGGTCCTTAGTAGTAACTGCAACTTTCTGCATATTTAGAATTGCATTTTATGGTGTATAATATTTTATAACACAAAATTAAGAATGTAGTTTCTTGATGATACTTTCACTGACCTCACAAAAATATTGAATGAAAAAATTGGGTACTAAGTGATAAATTGAATTGACAATATTTTTACTACTTTTGTATATCTACCTCTCCCATTAAATATTCCACAGATTCTGATTTCTTAATCATGCTTGCCCACAAGACGTTTTTATATTAATCTACTATAACTTTTGTATTTAATTATATGATCTTACTATTTATTTTCTTAAAGGTTAAAGAAATCGAGTCTTCAGGGGCTGTGAATGGGTTGAATGGTTATTCTGATAAGCACAAGTCTGAACACAAGCATAAAGACAAGGATAAATACAGAGATAAAGATAGGGACAAATCCAAAAGTAAAGATCACAAATCGTCCGGCAAAGATAAGGATAGGAATAAGGATAGGGATAAGGAAAGAGACAAACATTCCACCTCTAAAGACAAGGAGCGGCACAGCAGTTCACATAAGTCATCTAGTAAAGACAAAGATAAGGATAAAGACAAAGAAAAGCATCGGGAAAAGGACAAGGAGAAACATAGAGATGATAAAGATAAGAAAACTTCTTCCAGTTTAAAGGAGAAAGATAGGGATCATAAAAGCTCCAGTTCAAAAGATAAGGACCGTGACCAAAAAACAAGCTCATCTAAGGACAAGGATAGAAAAGACAGGGACAAGGAAAAGAGCCGGGAAAAGGAAAGATCAAAAGATAAAGATAGGAAAAGTAGTAGTTCAAAAGATAAACATAGAGATAAGGACAAAGATCGGCACCACTCAAGCAGTAAGGATAAAGAAAGAAGAGATAGAGATAAAGACAAGGAGAGCAAAGAAAAAAAATATGATGGTAAGTTTATCTACTTGAACAAGTATTCCACTAAAATTAGACTATTTTTTTAACAGTTTCCATGTTTTAAAATAAAGCATGAAAGTGTAAAAAAAAAACATATTCTTATAGATCATTGACCTGGGCCAACCTTATCCTTTAATTATGGTGTTCTATATAACATATACAGGACCTCATAGTTTTAATAAAAGTATTAGTCTGTAACAGAAAGTTGGCATTAAGTTAAATCACAATCTTTTTCTGGTAATAAAATATGTTTTTTCTTTACCCATCTCAATATGAAATAAATAATTTCTCTTTAATTAACATATATCCTCACTGTAAATTTAATAGCCAATGCTTTAAAGAAGGAACAAGTCAGACACTACATTTCTTATAACAATGCAAAATGATTGCAAAGGGATTGTGATGTACTTTACGACTTACAGAGGATGATTTGAGAAATAAAGTAAAGGAAGAAATAAAAGAAGAACCTGCACCCAAACAAGAAGACACATTTAGTACCGATGATGATGAAGATAAGTTGGTAATTAAAGATGAGCCATCCAGCCAAGATGAGGGTGAAAGCTACAACAATTTATCTCAAGTAAGACATTGAAATTTTACAGCTTTATAAATAGGGAAAAAACAATTGAATTTTAGGCTTCAAGTTGTGATTATAATCTATCTCAATTCAGCAAAGGTGAATCTACATTTGAAAATTCTGAAGATGATCAAGGTTATTCAGAAGCTCAAGATGAATCTCAGGATGAGGATTTTAAGCCTGCAAAAGAAGAAGAGGACAGTGAAGAAGATATGCCATTGGTAAGTGGTGGTTTAAGAGAGTTTATCTGTGATTTTATATTTTGTCTCATGCAGCAAGTACGGAATAAGGTATTTGTGTTGTTCGTTTAATTGTTTAGAAAAGAGTTGGTTTAAGGTTGAATTGATTTTTTAACAATAAAATTTGATTTTATTTAAAAAAAGTTTTATGTTGTCAAAAAACTTCAGGCTGCCCGCATTAACCAGAATAAACGGAAACTAGATGAAGATGAGGATGATGAAGAGGATGATGTTCCTCTGATGTCCAGGAAAAAGATCAAGAAAGAAAAAGAGCAAAAGAAAAAAAAGAAGAAACATATAGATTCAGATGAAGATGAATATGAGGATTGTAAACCTCAGAAGAAGAAAAAGGTGAGTGTAGTGATTTTTATTTTATGTTTGAAATTTTTAGCTTTTATGCAGAAGTAGGTATAATGAACGTGAAATAAGTAATAAAATGTATGTGTAATGCATCATATGTTTTCATTAGGTTAAGAAAGAGAAAATAAAACAGGAAACAATTAAAGAAGAGAGTCCTAAGAAGGGGGGAAGGAAGAAAAAAGAGGAAGAAGTACAGGAAGTTTGGAAATGGTAAGGATTATTTCGTCCAATAATTATTTTGTGAAGTTATGAAAAAACAAAACATTTCATTAAACTAAAAAAGTGAATAGGTGTAAATGGCTAAAAGTGGAAGACAAAACTGAATTTGGATTATCCAATTCTTTGTATAAGATATTAAATAATGTTTAACAATTACAAGAAATTTGATAATCTTAAACAAACTTATATTATTTAAATTATTATATTGACGTCATACAGGGTGGTTCAAATTTGATGAGGTTTTGTTTTCTCAATATCTGAAGGGGATATTAAAAACAAATACATGTAGATTTCCTGGATTTGATTTTAAAAGAAAAATGGTGTAAATCACACACATTGCACATTCTTCACTCATTGTTAATTCTCGCGCTATTGGGGGTTTCAGAAAACTTGCCTTACGTGTAAGGTCCCTATAGCTTAGCAACCCGATATTGAATCAAAAAATTGGTTAATACTTTCTTAAGACATAATCTGTATTATGATTGTCATAGGGTAGTTTGAAAATAATTCTATTAGTAAATTATTAGAGATAGATATTTAACAAAGATGGACAAGTCATATTGAATTTGTCTGGATATTCTTGAATTCGACTGTCAACTTCAATATTGACTAAGTGAGTAACATATGCGATGTAAATGGCAGTATCTCGGACAAGTAAAGTAAATGTCCTTGGACATGTTACAACTTATTTTTTTTTAAACACATGAGAATTCTTTTTGACAGACATAACCAGACTAAGAATAAACAAAGATACAGTTAGGGCGTTTAGCTTAGTAAAACCTCTGCAATTGTTTCTCAGTTGAATTTGAAAAATACATCTGATAATCCAATTTTATATGATAAAAACATTACAGTAATTTGTTTTTGCTATTTTTCTTTTAAAATCGAACGCATGAAACGTGTATAGCTTTTATATTTCCTACAGATTGAAATTTACACAGGAAATTTTTCTCAGGTTCAATAAAACATTTAGTCATATCAAATTTCTCATAATTATTACAATTAGCAATTTTTCAACTTTTTATTAGAGTAAAATGTGCCATGTAGGTACAACCTATCAAATAAATTATCTAATCATGTTAAATTTTATGTATGATGCCTACTCTAATTGTCATCTTCTTTTACATTATTCCTTTTGCGCCATCTACAAACCATCTATCGAACTTGATGTGAATTGTCACACTTGTCAATTCCAATGTATTTTTGACTTGATGCTTCTCTTTCATAAATTAATAGTTTGAGGTTATGTTCTCACGTTTTTTCTTCATTTTACCTATTTTCACTACATCAACCCAATTATGTAGCTCAAACATGTTCAAAAGCTTCGTTTTATGGTACAATCAAAGGAACTTAATAAAAATCGGTTACAGCCTGTGGGCAAACAACAGTTGCAAGGTATTAGAGCATAGAATTCATTACAAAGTGTACTTCAAAAGTGGGGAGTCCAAAGAGCATTTGAAGACTTCAGTTAAAAAATATGCAAATTCCGGAGATCAAAATGTTGATAAATGTATCAGGGGTTGTCCGAGATTGGCATATAGTTTGAATCGTGTTAGGAAATGTGTAGTTGATGAATTAGTGCAGAATCAGATTAGTTTGTCTAGTAGGGGTAGAAGGAAAAGAGTCTTGAAGAGGTAATTAATAAGCATAGCCTCAGCCTGATAATTTATAATACAGCTATTGGGACACTTGATTTAGCTTATTGTTTAGCTGAAATAAATTGTGGTTGGTGCTAGATTATACAGGACAAGACGCCTTTAAATTTAGATACTATATTGCATTCAATTTAGAAACTTCTTATAGCATTTTTGATATTTTGCTCTTGGGCAGAGATTACTCAGTAGATAATTTATATGTTTGACTTCGAAAGGTTCTATGTTGCTCAGGTCATAACTTTGTAATGATGTTTAAGTAAAAAAAATATTTATTAGAAAAACCAAAAACTATTTGACACATAATGAAGATCTTTGTATTTGATAAACAAATTTATATTTATTGATTTTTTAGCACTTTTTGACTTGAAATATCTCTATGTGCCTAAATACTTTTGATTATTGACATGGCATTTTATTTTCATTTCATTTTCAACACAAACCATCTAAATGCTGTTAATTAAATTTATTGAGTTATCACTTGAACCTCGTTTCCTTTACCCAGGTGGGAAGAAGAAAAAAAAGAAGATGGAGTTAAATGGAATTACTTAGAACATAAAGGTCCTGTCTTTGCCCCGCCGTACGAACCTTTACCGAAAAGTGTTAAATTTTTCTATGATGGGAAGGAAATTGAACTTAGCCCAAAGGCAGAAGAAATCGCGGGATTTTACGCAAAAATGCTCGATCATGACTACACTACAAAAGAGGCTTTTAATAAGAACTTTTTCCATGACTGGCGGGAGTCAATGACGAGCAGCGAGCGCGCTAAAATTACTGATCTTAAGAAGTGCAATTTTAAGCCAATGCATGCTTATTTCATGGATATTGCTGAGAAAAACAGAAATAAAACCAAAGAGGAGAAACAAGCTGTGAAGGAGAAGAACGAGGCAATGATGAAGGAGTATGGATTTTGCGTTATAGACGGGCATAAGGAGAAAATTGGGAACTTCAAAATTGAACCGCCAGGTCTTTTTAGAGGTAAACAATAAATTTGATGTAATATATTTGGTTGTGGAAATTTTAGTAGTGTTAGTTTTCTACAGTATTATTTTCATGTAGGTCGAGGTGAACATCCAAAAATGGGTAAACTGAAAAGGCGAGTTGAACCTGAAGACATTATAATTAATTGTAGTAAAAAGTCCAAGATTCCTGAGCCTCCTCCTGGTCACAAATGGAAGGAAGTGCGACACGACGACAAAGTAACGTGGCTGGCTTCCTGGACGGAGAACGTGCAGAACCAAGTCAAATATATTATGCTGAATCCTAGTTCAAAATTAAAAGGGGAGAAAGATTGGCAAAAATACGAGACAGCCAGGCGACTCCATCAAAAAGTAGACAAACTTAGGGAAAACTATCAACTTGACTGGAAGTCCAAAGAAATGAAAATCCGACAAAGGGCAGTTGCTTTATATTTCATCGATAAATTAGCCCTCAGGGCTGGTAATGAAAAAGATGAAGACCAAGCTGATACAGTTGGTTGTTGTTCATTGCGAGTGGAACATATAGAGCTTCACGAGGAGAGGGATGATAAGCGTTATGTAGTAGTTTTTGATTTCCTGGGTAAAGACTCGATTCGTTATTATAACGAAGTACCCGTGGAGAAACGAGTGTTTAAAAATCTTCAATTATTTATGGAAAATAAAAAAGAAGGAGACGATCTTTTTGATAGGTAAACTCTTGTAGAATACTTTTGAGTAATAAGGCTAATGTTTAATGTTTCATCTAGACTGAACACTAGTATCATGAATAAACACTTAAACGAATTGATGGAAGGATTAACCGCTAAAGTATTTCGTACGTACAATGCTTCATGGACCCTGCAACAGCAACTAGACGAGTTGACCAACGAGAACGATTCAATAGCTGAGAAGATCCTTTCCTATAACAGAGCGAATAGAGCGGTCGCCATTTTGTGCAACCATCAGAGGTAATAGTTCTACTTGTATGTTTTTATTCTAATATGACTGTTTAGGGCGGTACCCAAAGGTCATCAAAAGTCAATGGACGCTCTGAAGGAGAAAATCGAGACTAAGCGGGATCAAGTCAAAGACGCAGAAAGGCAGGTTAAAGATGCCCAAAGGGACGCCAAGCATGGAAGCGTAAAGGAAAAAGTGGTTTATGATAAAAAGAAAAAAATGTTGGAGAGGATGCGGGAACAATTGGCCAAATTAGAAATTCAGGTAAGGTTAAAGAATTTTGTTTTTTTAATTAATTGCTAAACTAAAGTAACTTGTAGGAAACTGATCGAGATGAAAATAAAACTATCGCCCTAGGAACATCAAAACTTAATTATTTGGACCCCCGGATATCAGTGGCTTGGTGCAAAAAATATGGAGTTCCCATTGAAAAAATCTACAATAAAACTCAAAGAGATAAATTCCGATGGGCCATCGACATGGCCGGTCCCAGTTATCGTTTCGAAAAGATAAAGTAGTGAAACTGCTGAAAAGAAATTTCCCTCATTGTACATATTATAGTAATACTTCATGTCCTCTTCTTTAAGCAAATTTCCGGTGTGAAGTGTGGGCCAAGATATAGATTAAATTTTGTACAGTTCGAATTTAGTCCGGGACTAATTTAAATGTGTCGCATTATTCGAGTAAATTCGTTGATTGAAATGTCAATTTATTGAAAAGAGGATTAGTTAGAAAGAAATTTTTATATTGTGCTTTCGAATATATTTATTTACATTTTTAGTGCGGATGCATTCTTCATTGGCTATCATCGTAAATCTAAATGAGCGTAAAATGTGATTTTTTGTTTAGGATATATAAAAGATAAGCCGAAGTGAACGGAAGTAAAACTCGGTTATCTGACACTAATTAGCGCTGTTTAGGAAAATATTAGCTAAGTATTTCCGCACTTGTATTCCGTAATAAGTCGGACGCGGTTTTTAAGTCGATTCTACATATGTAAAACGTCTCCGTTTATTTTATTTCTCAACCGAAGCCGGCCCGGCTTTACCTAAGAAAATAGTTCTTAAATCTTAGATATTTTATATTGCGTAACATTCACTAAGAAGATATTGATGAGTAAAAAAAAATTATAAAGGCGGTATAGCTTACACGTTTTTTTAAATAATGTAATTGACTGGTTTTAATTTCTTTTTACAGTGAAGTAAAATGATGTAGGTAGTCTGTATATTACAGAACTCTTAAAATAAATGAAGCAGTTTTAAAGTACTGGACAGAGTTTTATTTCTCTCCTTTTGAAAACAACAACAGTTACGTAACAATATAATTATATGCTTAAACAATAATAAATTTTCTTATTCAAAAAAAATCAATATCCTTATATTCAGGCGGCATAAACGTAAATTCTGCTCCGTCTTGCAACCGACCATATCCTGATAAAATTAATTTACAAAACAATTTAAAATAAAAGTATTGCGAGAGATATTAATACTTGCTCACCCAACTCTTTCATTAATTTGGTGGGAGCATTTCTAATATGCAGGGGAACCACCGGCTGAGGTCCTTTATGGTCTTTAATTAGCGATTTTGCACGAGCCAAAGCAGTGTCAGCTTCTCTTGATTTCGGTGCTCTGAAGCCAAACCAATTACCCAAAATTACAAATAATTACATGCTTTTATGCTATATTAAAGGATGGGAAAATATTCTTACTGCACCTTGCCAAATATATAGCACACTGCGCCAGAAGAACATCAGCCTCAGGCATTCCTATCAGTTGACAACCTTGCATTGTAGCAATTGCTAATGGTAGAGCTTGAGGGTCGGCATTTCCTAAATATCAGTGCAAAGTAAAGTTGTTTTAAGTATAAAACGTTTCCTAACAAAACTTTACCAATATCTTCACTGGCAGCCCGAACCATTCTTCTAGCAATAAATTTGGGATCTTCGCCACTAACGATCATTCTGGTCGTCCAGTAAAGAGCGGCGTTCGGATCGGAGCCCCTGATACTCTTATGCATCGCTGAAATAATGTTGTAATGTTCCTCACCAGTTTTATCATATAAAAGATGAGCTCTCTGTAAACACCCAACATCCCATTCTACCCTTTACATTTCGTATTTAGAAATCACCTTTAATTTATCTTCAATATCTTTTATTGTTACCACATGACCAGGAATTTTGTGGTAATAGTTCATTATGAGTTCTAAGTTATTTAAGGCTGATCTTGCATCTCCATCGCTTACTTCTGCAATCCATTTTAGGGCATTTTCTTGTATTGCTAACCTTGTGAAAATAAATATTATTGTTAAATGCCCAAATAGAATGTTAAAAAACAACATAGCATACCTATCACTTTTATTACAAGCATTTGCCCCATCAACAATGCAGCAGTCAAAATAAAGAATGGCTTTCTGTAAGATGCCATAGAGTTGATCTGCATTTAGCTTTTCCAGAACAACTACCCTACAACGGCTTAGAAGCGCACTATTTATTGCAAATGAAGGGTTTTCTGTAGTGGCTCCGATTAACACAATATCCCCCTTTTCAACACTTAGTAAAAAAATGTCTTGTTGTTTTTTGTTAAATCTACAAATTCCAAACAGTCAAACTTCATTTTAAAACTCAACCTGTTGCACACCTATGAATTTCATCCATAAATAATACAGTCCTTTTGCCAAATTTTAGGTCATTCTTTGCCAATGCAACAACTGATTGCACTTCTTTAATACCTGAAGTGGCTGCACAAAGACTGACAAATTTCCACTTGGTGGCATTTGCTTTACAGGTCTCCTGGACTACATGAGCTAAAGACGTTTTTCCACAGCCTGGAGGTCCCCATAGGATCATATTTGGGATACTTCTTTGCTCTAGGAGGTTGCGCAATACTGTGCCTTGGCCTAATATGTGGTATTGACCAAAAAAGTCATCCAATGATTTTGGTCTCACTTGAATTGCAAGAGGAATTTTAAAGGAAAAATC